>NW_021634444.1:0-177452 GCF_004799145.2 Neltuma alba
TTCCCTGCTGATTTTTATGTGCTATATATGACTAATGAGGCCAAAAGTTAAAGCACATTGATTTTGGGTAACCATTTCTAAGACCACCGCCAACACCATGATTTGCATGAAGGAATGGGATTATAAAAATGGATTTGGTGGTCAAGAAATTCAATTTAACATGTATGAGATGATGAAACATCCACATGAGGATTATTCTCTGCTGGGGCTTAATATGATTGATGTGTCCTTGAAAATGAGTATGAATCTATTTTTGAGCATGATAGCAATGATGATACTAAAGATTCTTTTTCGTCTCCTTCTCCTCCATATATTCTCCTTCATCTTCTTTTTCTTCACACCTTGATGATTGCCTAGCTTTGATTCTAAATTTGATGGTTGGCTTTTCCACTTGGAGTGAGTTGTCTTTAGTTTCATCCATTAAGTCTTCCATTGATGCTAATTCCACACTGTCAAGTGATGAACAACTTGCAAAAAGATTGCTTGTAGATTTCTCAACAGCACAAGAGAGTGAATCCACTCCTATACAAGAAAGGGAGGGTGAAAGGCACAAGACTCATGATTGCAAGGCCAGCCCAATTCTCATGGATGAACCCCCATTCAAGGAGTATGCAGCTGACCTTCTGAACACGGATTTGTCTTTAAATTCTTATCACCTTTTTATTCCAATCCTGTTTACAAGTCACTTGATCTTAATTTCTTTAACTATGCAGAATTGGAACACTTCTTGGGAATTATGCGAAGTGTAGCTACACTCCCCAACCCTAGGAGATTAAGCATGACACCAACCAAATTTTGCCGAAATATGCAGCATAGGGAGTGCACTTTTGCAATCTAATTTTCCTTGTGAAATTGGAATTCCTCAAGATTATTCTGCATCTAACTTTGAGTTTTCACATGGTTACAATGTTTTTAAATGCATTGTTGCAGGGACCAACTAAGGAGAGTTATCACATGAGGATGAATGTACAACTGCAATTTTTGGTATTGAAGCTTTGAAGCAATCTGGAAATAATTCACTACCTGGAGCTCAAGAAACTGATACCCTCAATAGTTCAACCTCCTGAATTGGAGCTTAAACCCTTGCCATCAACACTGAAGTATGTATTTTTAGCTGAAAATGAAAGACTACCGGTGATAATCTCTAACTCTTTAACTGATCTTGAAGAATCTCAGTTACTTGCTGTTTTGAAAAGGTATAAAAGTGCAATTGGATGGTCTCTAGCAGATATTCCTGGGTATTAAGCTGTCATTTTACTCATAGATATTGTTAATTGACATGCAAAGCCCATAAGGCAACCTCAAAGAAGACTTAACCCACTCATCACTCATGTGTTAGAAAGGAAGTAACAAAGCTGCTTAGTACTGGTATCATATACCCTATTTCAGATAGGGAGTGGGTAAGTCCAGTTTCAGGTTGTTCCAAAGAAAAGTGGGATCACTGTGGTTAGGAATGAGAAATGAATTAATTAATCCCCCACTAGAATCCAAAATTCTCGGCGTGTTTGCATTGATTATAGGAAGCTTAATGATTCTACAAGAAAAGATCATTTTCCTCTACCCTTTATAGATCAAATGCTTGAAAAGATTAGCTTGTAAATCTCACTATTGTTTCCTTGATGGTTTCAGTGGCTATTTTCAGGGTTCCCATTACCCTCAAGATCAAGAGAAGACTACATTCACTTGTCCCTTGGCACATTTGCATATAGAAGATGCCATTTGGACTTTGCAATGCACCGGCACATTCCAAAGGTGTATGCTATCCATCTTTAGCGATCTACTAGAGAATGGGATTGAGGTGTTTATGGATGACTTTACCATCTATGGAAATACTTTGATGAATGCTTAGTGAATTTGGAAAAAGCTCTATCTAAATGTGTTTTAAAAAAGGATCTTATCCTGAATTTTGAAAAATGTCACTTTATGGTCCAACAAGGAATAGTTCTAGGTCACCTAATTTCTGAAAGGGAATAGAGGTAGACAAAGCAAGGTTGAAGTAATTTTCCTCTCTACCCTATCCACCAATCTTAAGGAGCTTAGATCTTTCCTAGGCCATGCTGGGTTTTATAGAAGATTCATAAAAGATTTTAGTAAAGTGACTTTCCAATGTCTAAATTGCTACAAAAAGATGCTTCCTTTGATTTCACTGATGAGTGTAAAATGTCTTTTGATGAGATTAAATCCAGATTGACTTCTCCACCTATTTTGACTTGCCCTAATTGGAATTTACCATTTGAATTGTGTTGTGATGCCTCTAACAATGCAGTGGGTGCAGTTTTAGGACAAAAGATGGTAAGGCTTCCAAGTTTATTGCTTATGCTTCAAAGACTCTAGATAAGGCTCAAACTATTACACAACTACTGAAAATGAGCTCTTTTCTATTGTTTTTGCATTAGACAATTTTAGACCTTACCTAATTAACTCTAAGTTACTGTTTTCACTGATCATTCTGCTGTTAAGTATCTTTTCAGCAAGCCACAATCCCAACCGAGGCTCTTAAGGTAGATGTTGTTGATCCAGGAATTTGATATTGACATCAAAGACAAACCGGGAGCAGAAAATGTGGTGGCTGACCATCTAAGTCGCTTACCAAAACTACAAGGGGAGTAATTGGTTCAGATTCTGTTTGTGATGAGTTTAAGGATTGTTCTGTTTATGCCTTGTCTCTCATGGAACCTTGGTATTGTCACATTGTCAACTTTTTAGTTTGCTGGTCTAATTCCTCCTTCGTTGTCTCATTTCAGATGCAGAAGATTAAGAGTGAGTCTAAACACTACATTTGGGATCACAATCCTTTGGAAGGTATACAAGCGACCAAATCATTCGAAGATGTGTTACCAAATGAAGAATTTCAAGACATCCTCATGCTTGCCACTCTCAACTTGTGGAGTCATTTTAGTGCTAACAAGACTGCAAGAAAAATATTGGAAGCTGGTTTGTATTGGCCATCACTCTTTAAAGACTCTTATGAGTATTGTAAGAATTGTGATATTTGCCAAAGATTTGGTAGCCTAACTAAGAAACATGAACTCCCCCACACCCAATGCTTTTCTGTGAGGTGTTTGAAGTATGGGGTATTGATTTATGGGCCCCTTTCTTCTCTTCCTTCTATGGGTTTTACATACATTCCTTCTTGCAGTTGATTACCTTTCAAGATGGGTAGAGGCCATAGCAACCAAAAGAATGATGCCGCTACTGTTTCACAAATTTCTGAAAAATACATCTTTTCTAGATTTAGCATTCCTAAAGCAGTAGTTAGTGATAATGGCACTCATTTTTGTAATAAATTGCTACAAGGGCTATTCACTAAGTATGGTGTGACACATAAGACATCCACACCTTATCATCCCCAAGTAATGGGCAAGCTGAAAATGCAAATAGAGAAATCAAGAAGGTGTTGGAACGCATAGTTAAACCATCTAGGAAGGATTGGAGTGCTAGATTAGATGATGCTTTGTGGGCATATAGAACTGCATTTAAAACCCCAATAGGCATGTCTCCTTATAGATTAGTTTATGGTAAGATGTGTCACCTACCAGTTGAGATTGAACATAAGTCTCTTTGGGCTGTAAAAGCATGTAACCTTGATTTTGATTCTGCTGGTATGGAAAGATTATTGCAATTACAGGAACTTGAAGAGTTGAGACTTGAAGCCTATGAGAATTCTAGGTTCTACAAGGAGAAGACGAAGGTGATTCATGACAAGCAAATCCTAAGGAAGACTTTCAAAGTTGGAGATAAGGTGTTGCTGTACAAGGCGTGATTCACATTTAAACCTGGGAAGCTGAGCACTAGATAGGAAGGACCATATTTGGTCACTAAAGTGCACAAGTTTGGCATGATAGAGCTGCTAGATGAGAAGAGCAGTAAGACTTTCAAGATTAATGGCCACCTGCTCAAAATCTATAAGGAAAATTTTGATCCACCATAATCTCAGGTTGTCCCCTTCCTTACATACCTTAGTCTGTGGTTATTTGATTATTTTCATTCTTGAACTCCATATTTTTGAACAAGTGTGGGGGGGGACATAAATAGTAGCAAGTGTAGGTTATTTTTAGTTTGTTTTTGAGTATTCTGTTCTTTCTTTCCATTCATTCCTTGTCCATTTTTCCTTGCTATCTTTTGTTCAAATGTGCATTGAGGGCAATGCAAGGATCAAGTGTGGGGGAGTGAATGTTGTGTTTTTGTGTATTCTGTGTCTTTTGTAAAACCTCAGTTTTTAAAAAAACTTTTTGAAGGTTTAAGCTTGCTTCAGGAATTCTAATGTTACATTTGTGATTGACTTTGAATTGGAAATTAATATCGTGAAGTGAAATTTTCTAATGCATAGAGATTAAGCATGATGTGTTCTTTAGCTGAAGTGAATGAATATAGAAGACAAAGCCTAGTTGGAAGGATTCTTTGAGCCTTTATATTCATTTATGATGTGTGCATTCACTTATTTCTTATGCTCTCTAGAACTTGTCTTAGTTCTTAATTAAGACCACATGCAACATTAGTACTCTTGAACATGATTGAGGCATTCATTCAAATTAGCTACTTAGACCAAATGGCCAACCCCTACATGAGTTATCCCTTGTTACCCATTTGAGCCTTTAGTTGAATTTTTCCATTCATTTCACTCTCAATTATAAAACTTCTTTCCTATAAGGATGCATATTTCATTTCATTCATTCTTTTCAGAATTCACTAGCATTTTGATGGATTCAATTAATGGATTGATATGACGAAGTGCATACTTGAGCTAAAAAAAACTGAAAGAGAAAAAGAAAAGAAGAAACATGCGAAATATATATAAAAAAAAAGAGAGAGAAAGAGAATAGAAAAGTTGAAAAGAAATAAAAAAGCAAGAAAAGAAAAGAAAGTGGGAATAAAAGCACCTTTATAGCTTTAGACTTCAAGATCAAGAAGTTAAATCCTCAATTGAACATTACTAATGCTATTGAATTCTACACATTGATTCACATATTATCTCTATCCTTCTATGCATTCTTGTGCATTTCTTCCTCACCCTTACATTACAAGCCACAAAAGTCCTCTTGATTCTTGAGTACTTATGTATTTGAGTGGTGGAGAAGTAGAGCTATTACAAGCATATGGTAGAGCATTTGAATAAGTGAATTGAGTGAAAGAACCTTTAATACTTTTGAGTTGAGTGATACACTAATTCCTTTGTGTTGTCTTCTATATCTTATTCACTTAGATTAAATTGCATATCGTTGCTTGGTTTCTTTGCATTAGAATGTTCCATGGATGGATGTTGGTTGAAGAATCATTATTGGCTGCAGTTGTAACCTGAACTTTTGAGCTTGCTTATTCCTTATCTCTCATCCTTCTCTTTCACATTATGTTTAGACCTGATTTGCCCAGGAGTGCAAAAGCTAAGTGTGGGGGAGTTGATAAGTCTCATTATTTGCATACATTTCTAGCCCTAAACTCATGCTTTTGCCATCTATATTTGCATACTTTGGGCATAATTAGCTTCCATTGTGCATAAGAGCTGGTGAGAGGAATTGTGAGGTTTTGCAGGTGTTTTACATGTTTTTATATGATTTTGTATGTGTGTACTTTTGATCCCCGCTTTGGTGTGAATTTCAGGGAGTTTCAGTTCTGTCTTAGGCGCCACGATAGATATGAAAAGGCACCACGGCGGATTTCCAAGGGGACTCTTAGTAAGAGGCGCTGCGGCGAATGATCAGAGGAGCCACGGTGGATTGATGTTTACATGAAGCGCTGGATCACTAATCAAAACGGCATCGTACAAGCCAGGCACCGCGGCGGATGACGAAAATTTTCAGATTTAAATGCAGAATCGCGCGCTTCAGCAGGGACCAGATTTTCAGTTGCTCA
This sequence comes from Neltuma alba, assembly GCF_004799145.2. Taxonomy (NCBI): domain Eukaryota; kingdom Viridiplantae; phylum Streptophyta; class Magnoliopsida; order Fabales; family Fabaceae; genus Neltuma; species Neltuma alba. The sequence goes on from NW_021634444.1 coordinate 5,851, forward strand.
TTCTCCCTCCAGACGCGATTTTCTTGCTCTCTCCGCCCTCTCTCATTTCTCTCTTCCATTTTCGTCCAAATTCATCAATTTCCACCGATCAACCATGGATCTTTCATCAATTCTTGCTGTTTCTACCCCTAATCCAGAGTATGAGTAGCTAAATTTCCAAGTTCTTCTAGCAATGAAGCTGACCTGAGTTCATAGAGCTGAACAGGGAGTCATTCAGATCTAGTTTCTACTTTCTATTCTAAGGTTCATTTGTTTCAGTTGAACAATTGTGGTTAGAATGAAGGTTGGATTATTAGATTTATGTTTCTTGGAATTTAGATCTGATTGAACATTTAGATGTGAGTTGTGTCCTTTAGTTTAGTTGAATAGAGGATTCTCTGTTGATTTGTAAATCTGATTCGTTTTACTTGGACTGTTGTTTTGTAAATCTGAATTTTGGTTGAATACATTGATGATTCACAGTTGTGGTCATTCTTAGAGAATTGCAACTTGCTTCTCAAGTGTTCTTGTCAATTGATTTTCCTTCTCATAGATCAAAACAATGAATCTAGTAAGATAGTTGTTTCTGATCTATGTTAAGAGAGATTTGAGCAGTAGTTGAATCTATCCATTTAATTGACATTGAGAGACTCCAAATTATAAGATTAAACAAGGAAGGTTGGATAAATTGCTAGGGGAACTACTATCTCTTATCTGAATCTTCTTTTGCCTTTTACCTTTCATTAAATTTGTTTCTTGTTTCAATTTCTCTTTTCTGAACTCAAGCTTTCATCTTGGTAATTTGATAATTAAAAGTGAATTGTTAAGAATTGAAATACAACTTAAGGCTCCTTGAGAAGAATGACCTAGGTAGTGCCTCACTTGCTGCATTTCCCTAGTAAAACTTTGATTACCTAGCGACAAGGTCTATCAAACGGAGAAATTACATTTTTGTTTGGAATTAATATTAATGAGTGGGCCCCACTTTTTCTATCTTTTGGGCCAGAATTAGGCTTCATTTTAGGCCATGAAAAGCCCAAAATTTTGTGCAAATGGTGGCCCAATAATTAAATGAATTTAAGCCTAATTTTAGTCAAATTATCAGTAGGAATGTTTTGGAGGCTGGGCACATGGAATTATCTAAAAATTGGAGGATTAGATGACAGCTAAATGGCCATTTTGCTGGCCAAATTTCAGCCATTGATGGGGAGGAAAGATCAGATTTTTTTTCTATAAATACCCCTTTAAAATCGCAATAATTCGGCCAAATAGAGAAACCATAAGGGGAGGTGCTACCAAACTGAATTCTTAACCTTGGAAGAGAGTCTCCATCTGTGCAAATTGAAGAGGAAGTGTCAAGCTTTGATCAAGGATCAATTGAGGTAAGCTTGAGCCATGTTTTAGTTAAGATTAAAGCGTGTTTTGATTAGAAATACAAGTCGTTTTTTTAAGGGTGCATGCTGTAATTTTTCAGTCATAATGGGAAATCTTTAGGGAAGGATAAAAACCATGAACATGAGCTTGGAATTACATGTTTAATGGATGTTTGGATTGAATTTTGGAAGAAATCAAAGTTAGGGTTTTATAGCACCATTCAGTCATCACTTGTTCCTGGGGTAGGAGTTTGTTTTGATGTGTTTTGATGATTCCGATGAGTTCAAAAGGTGTTTTTGTGTAGGGAAACACTGAGGGAAAATATTTGAAACCATTGGAATCAAAAATAAAATTTTTAAAACGTATACTACCCCTATTTGGCTAAGTCTAATTGAAGGGGAAGAATGTGATTTTGTAAAATCCGATTTGATATTTAGATTCTACATGAAAAATTATATAGGAATGGACCAAGAGGTTTATAGAAACAAAGAGAGAGTAATTGTGTCAAAAATCAAGAAAAGGTAGTTTAATTAAGCATAATGTCAAGCATTAGTGTCTATACTTGAATTATTAATAAATTAGAATGTGTTTACGTATGAACTGATAGGTTTTGTGAAGAAGAATCAAGGAGGACATTGACCCCTTGAAGAGGCTAAATTATATTAAGTAAACAAAGTTTCTAGAATGGTGAATAACTCTCTAAAATTCCGCTAATCGGTCCTTCAACTGAAAGCCCTTTTATTTGAGGGATTTTGCATGCTTGAGAATGAAATAGCATTGAATCTAATTTGATTGTTTTTCTTGTTCACTTAATGTGTATGTGTTACTTGCTTTATTCTTTTATGAATTGATTGATTGATACTAAGGTATTGAATGTTCTTGATATTTGATATGCTTTGGCCAAATACACATTGATATGGAATGTGAACATGTACTATTTTTCTTGATGGAATAATGTGCTATTCATGGAATTGGAATTGACTATTGTGCATTGTGACATGTCACATTTTGTAAGGCATGATTAACATGATAATTATGATTCATTGCTAATGAGATTTCTATAAAATGTCACTCCCCTCAATGTATAAACAGTAATAGGAATCTGAGGTGGCGTTACTAAGGGCAAGGAGAAAGAAAAGGGATTCACTTGGAGGATGAGTAAGTTTATGATTATTGAAATGATGTTTTGTAATTATATACATTGGTGTGTATTATTGTAAACTATGTTTGAATATTATATTAATGATTACAGATATTTACATGTGAGTAATTGATCAAGGATTCATGTGTGAGTATATGTTTTATGATTGAAAAGGTTATGTGAAAGGAAAATAAAAGAAAAACAGCAAAATTGCAAAAGGGGGGGGGGAAGGTTGACTTTTTGGGAGCAAAGTTTGATCCATGTGATTTTGAGCACTTGGATAAATCTGGATCTAAAATTTGAGATGGTTACAGATCTCATTTTTAGCTTTAAAACAAGTGATAATTCACTAAATTTGGTGTTTTGTAAAGAAAGTTATACCCTTCCAAAGTTGGATATAAATCCTGAAAAATTAAAAAATGACCAAATAAATAGCATCACTTTGAACAAAATCTGGGATTGATGCATGAGATTTGAATACCAATGAGTATTTTTCCTCTAATGAGCATGTCAAGAGCTTTCTATAAAACTTAGAACCATTCCATTTTGATTTTTCTATAATTACTTATGAATTTTCAAATTTGGCAAAAATTTTAATGAATAGTGAAAAGTAACTCAGAACCAAAGTTAAAGTTTTGAAACTTTATCATGCTCAAGACTTGAATAATAGTTTTGAATGGTTCCAATTGTTATATAATAAGGTAATAAAGGAGGTGCGATACTTTTTGGTATCAGAGTAAAAGTTTTGGCTTATTGTGATATGCTCTGATTATATGATAAGTTTGCAATGGATTAAAGGTTTTGGGTATGTTTGATAAATGTCTTGCTAGTAATGCGCTATGGTACTGTATGGCATTGTATTGCCTTATGTTATCTTGAATTATGTTGCATTGTATTGCTTGAATTACATTATTGGTTTGGTTTGCTACACTACTAGGGAAAGAACAGAAGTTAGAAGATATGGCATGCTACGAAAGCGATTGCTCAATAGAGCTTATTAACTAGAGAATGCTTGGAGAACCATACCTAGAATGGTACCACCCTCTGGTAGGAGATCCCAATGATCCTGCTCCCCCCTAGGACATTACTATTACTTACTGATTCGCAAACATTTTCTAGCCTTTGAAGGTTAAATCAAAATTTTATCTAAGGATTGTACTACAGGGTATAAACTCAGGTCGTTTCACTTAAACAGAGCCTTAATGAAATGGACCTAAGCTAATTTAAATGTCATGCAATGCAAATAAAACAGGACAAAGGGGGTTTTGGTTTTTGAAAACATTAACTGAATCAAACTGAATGGTAATGAATACTTTTTTGGATTCTAGGGATATGAAAGATGGAATGATGAAAAACAAGTGATTTAACAATGATAAAATCCTCTTGAAAGTGTGCTCTGGCTGTCATAGTTCAAAATTGATTGATATGGAGTAGAAATCACTAAGTTTCAAAATGATAAACCTTAAAGTACTCTTTAAGTCTAGAATCTTAATCAATGAGACTCCATTTCTCAAGATCCTGTGAAGTGCTCTTAGTGTGTGTAGAAAGATTAATTAATGTAATAGGTCAAATGCAATCAAAATCAACTCAATATCAAAACACAACCAGTGTAAGAGTAGAGAGAATCTAAAGATCACAACTGACATACATAATAGTTCATATATCTAAGCTTAAAAGTTCTACAATAACCAATCCACTACATAAATGAATATCCAAAACTGATTACAACTATAATCAAGTAGTTCAACTACAAATTGCAAATCCTAAACTTAGAAATTCATAAATTCATAGCTAAACTAGGATTAAACTACTCCTCTTCTTAGCTTATTGAACTCTAGCCATTGCTACATCTTCTTCAAGAGGAAGAGAAACACCTAGCCACACATAGAAATCTTAAGCATCTCAACTAGGAAAGAATCTGAGCTTCCTATGGTGGAGGTTTGATAGTGAAAAATGGAAGAGATTAGGGTTAGATGAGAGAGGGATGAGAGAGAATAGAGATGAGGATGTCATAGGAGTGAATGATGTCACTTACACCGAAATAGGGTTTCTAAACCTGTAGTGAGGTGCACTAGGTCAGTTTATATGAGTGGGTAGGTAAAATTTGTGAAAATAACTTGGGTCTGGGTTGCTGATTTGAAGAGTTCACCGTGGCGAACCATGACCGAGAGGTCTCTGGTGCAGTTCTATATTTCGCCACGACAAAGTTATGGTTTTACCGCGGCAAATCCTGGCAGAGATGTTAATGTTGCCTCTTGTGTGTTGCACTTCCTTAATCTTCACTCTTGGCTCTACTTCTCGAGTGCCCTGAAATAAAAAGCAATGGTTTGAGGTATCGATTATCCCAAAAATCAATTGAATGAAATTAATGAATAAATATGACAATTTTACTCTCAAATAACACTAACTTAAAGCAAAGACTCTCAATCTCAATTAAGCACAAATATCATTAAAATGAGCCAAAAAGTATAACAAAAACTAAGAAAATGCCATCAAATAATATAAATAATTTGAGCTCAATCAAATTCGCCCACATTTAGACCTTTGTACTCCTAGACAAAGCCCACAAAAATAATTCAAAAGGGTACAAGTGCAATAAGAAATACCAACATGCTTAAAGATAAGAGTAGGAAATTAGTAAAGACACCCCCACAGAGATCAAAAACGGTAAAATGAAAACATGCTAAGAGAATAAACACTATATGTACTTAATCTGAAAATATCTCAAGGGTCAGCGTTTAGCTCTCAACTTACCTCTTTTGGGACTATTTCGCTTTAAATCTACTTAGTCAAATCTCTACCATAAGCTTGTGATAATTCTACCTCTCCACTACAAGAACCATAAATTGCAAATCAAGAGGACTTTTAGGGTTTGTAATGGTTGGTGAAGGCTAAGTAAACTGGATGGAATATAATAAAAGAAAGGAGAAATTTTGAGTACAAAGCATAACAATTATTCTCTCAAAGAAACAAGTGTAAAAGTTTCTGAAGAAAGGATTAAAAGTTTTTCAAGATACTAAATCCTTTTTCTCTCTCTGTTTTCTTTTTAATTTATTACTATTTGTTTTCTTTCTTTCGCTTTTCTTCTATTTCCTTGCCCTTTTTTTTGTTTAAACAAGAAACTAGAGCTTAAAATACAATAAAATATTTATATTTTATTTGTATGCATGTACTCAAAGCGATAGTCCAAAGGGGTTGGCAATAGTAAAGTGTTTGGGCTTGTGTTTAGGTAATAAGGGCTTGGAGATGAATGCCTCTGTCATGTTTGCAATATATCGATCCCTCAAGCTTCGATTAAGAATTAAAACAAGTTCTAGAGAAATATGAAATTAAATAGATTCACACAATTTAATAAATTCAGGCCCAAAAGTGATAGAGTAAAGGGAATCAAAGAGGATAAGTGAAAATAGAGCAAGGGATCAATGCACTATAAAGATAACAGCAAAGTAAGAAGGCCATCAGTAGCCAAGCAGTTAAACCAGCATCCACAAATGTAAGTGCAAAGTAACAAAAACACTAAAAAACTTAAAAAGTATCCAATAACTCTGATGCACAAGAACAAAATAAAAACAACAAATAAAGCAAACACAACAGAACTACTGCTACATTGCAGGGTCATTCACCCTAGACCCAGATGGTCCTGCACCAGAAGTGCCCATTCCAAACATCCTGGCTCCGCTCTGAGGGTCATCCTCCTTGAGGGGTATGAGGAAGTTCAACCGATCAGCAATCAAAGCATCCACACGATGGCAGTAACGTCGGTCTTGATCACAGAGAGCATCATGGTTCTTCCTTCCCCTTCATCTCTCAGAGGAGTGTGACACGTAACTAGTGGATATGCTCAGCCAACTCATCAATATCATCAGCCAGGGTGTCTAGAGTAATAGGTTCAGGGGCTTCTTGACCTTCCTAGCCTTCTTCACCTTCTTGGCCCTCCTGTGCTGGTGCACTACCTGCAGGAGCTACTCCAACATCATAGACAAGTTAGATGGGAGGAGGTGGGCCAATGACAGGCTATTTAAGGTGGTCATATTAGAAAAAGGGGCTGGATCGAAGTAGCTATCATTGGCATACTCAGGGACATTGGCAACACGGAAAAGGTCAGTGACAAGGTGTGGGAAAAGGATGCTATTGGTGAGTTTGGAGGTGCTGATGGCATCATGGAGAGCTAAGTAAATGGTGTTGGCTAAGTCAAATGATTGGCCATTCATAAGAAGGTAGATGTATAAGGCTTGGCATTTAGGGATGTTAGCTAAGTGGGTGGTAGGTACAATGTTGTTCCAGACTAAATGCAGCTAAGGACGAGTCTCAAGTCAGAATCTGGACCGCTTTAGGTATTGTTCTATAGTGCAGGGGCAATGCCAAGTGGCACCTCCATGATAAAGGGTTTAGACAACAACGTTATAGGGACAGTTATGTTTATATTCTGCATAACAATAATGGCAACAAGGTAGAAGGCGGTAATGGTAGCATATGTTATCAGCGGTACAGGAACGGTCAACACGGACATTGTGAAAATCAATGATCATGGCACTATGGAATGTGGCATAGGTGTAGAAATGGCGAACAAAGGCGTCATTGCCATAGAATGCTGCTAGACCAAACTAGCCAATTGGGATACTTAGAGTTGGGGACAAAAGGGTTGTCTGGGGGGTCTAAAAGGAAGGGTCACTCCTTAAAAAGAGGTCTTTGGTCAATCTTTTCATAAAGCTCTTTGAAGGTGTACTCATCCCCAGAATCATATTTAGATAAAGGTACAAGGTTTTTAGTACGAGGCATCTTTATGTATACAGCACACAAAACACACTAAACAAACATAAAAGAAAACAGACAGCAACTAGAAATACCCCAGAAAAACAAAATTAACAACTCGGCAGTAGTAAATGGCTATCCAATAATTTATATGTTTTCAATTTACCAAAAACTTTCACATTTGAACAGAAGAATCAGAAAAAAAACAAAATGCACTATGAATCATTAGATAGCCTAAGTGCTACGAAACTGAAAAATAAAACTAAAACAACCCAACCCAATCAACAAACTAAAAAAACTAAACAGAGAGACAAATAAACCCTAAATACAACAGAAAAGACAGAAGAAAGAAAGAACAAAAGGAAGGAGAAGAAGAACAAAACTTACAGTAAAAAAGGGAGGATCCTTACGCAAGAATAGAGGAAGCAAACAAAGGAGACGAATGGCAATAGAGGAACACAATAGGTTAGAGAAAGAAGTAGGAGACTAGAGAGACGAGAGGGGCTACAGCTGAATGTGGGGAGAGGAAGGAGGAAGGAGAAGAATGAAGATATAAGAGTATAGAGAAGGGAAAGAGAAGGCTGACAGTTTCAAAGGAAATATAACGGATGGGGAGTTTTTGAAAGATTAAGGGTAGTGGGGGAGTGAAAAGACAAAAAATAGAGTTAAAGAAATTAAATGGGTAGGTAGTTATGGAGGGTAGAATGATAATTGCACACTAGAAAGTAGGGTTTTAAGCCAATCGGTCTGTGTAAAATTCAGCATTTCGCTGCGGTGAAGCCATCGCAAGAGGTTGAGAGAGGAAGGAAAGGGGACCTCGTCGTGACGAAGCTAGAAGTTCACTGTGGCGAAATGAGAAGTTTGCTGTGGTAAAAGTGTCTTGAGAGCAACACACTAAAACTGGGCAAGCTTCGTTGTGGCGAAGGTGTGCCAAGAGCAAATGTACACAACTTGGGCATCTTCACCGCAGCGAAGGATAGAGTTCATCGTGGAAAAAGTGGCTAGAGATACCCAAAACTTCAGTAGTTGAGTCTATTAAAGATCCTTCTGATGCAGTATCTAATATAGCCTTCTCTTGGTTCTTTAACCCATCGTAAAAATACTGCACCAGTTGTTCATCAGGAATTTGATGGTGTGAGCATCTTGAAAGTAGGTCCTGGAATCTATTCCAATAACTGTAAAGAGACTCATCATAATCTTGCTTAGCTGAATAGATCTCCTTTCTCATTAATGAAGTACGAGACGCCAAAAAGTATTTTTCTAAGAACGCCTTCCTTAAGTACCCCTAATTGTGATATGCATCAACCATATGCCTTGGAAGGCTCATATACCACTCTCGAGCTTTACCCTCCAATGATAAATGGAAAACCTTCCATAGCACTTGCTCCAATGATGCTCCCAAAGGCTTCATGCTCTGACAAACCATATAAAGGGACTCCAAGTGGAGATATGGATCTTCTCCTGTCAAGCCATGAAAGTTTAGAAGTGAGTTAATCAATAAACCTTTAATTTCAACGTTAACTTCAAAATTTGGACATCAACCGTAAAAGGATCAAAACTGACATCAGATGTTGTGGCTTCCCTAATTGTTCTTCTTTCAGGGTGTAACACCTTACGTTTACGACCTTATGTTGTGCCAAGTTAAGACATTCAGAAGCGCAATCTAAGGTTACCGGGTTGAAAAACCTGAATTTGAAAATTTCTTTTCCCGCATTACTATTCACCGTAACCTTAAACTTGGCATAACTTTGAAAAATCATAACTAATTCTAGAAAAATCGAAATGAGGTCGTTCCAAGTCTCACTCGAAGCTCTTAACATCATCTATCAAGGAAAAATGACCTCAGGTTCCGCTTTAATCAGAAACGCATTCGTTTTCAATTTCGAAAAGTACTGTTCATTTGGTCATTTTTCTATTTTCCAGGATTTTTGCCTAACTTCGGAAAGGCATAACTTCTTACACAGAGCTCCGATTGTGACGCTTTACCACTTATTTTAAAGGGAAAAATAAGATCTATTCGCATACCAAATTTCAGGGAAAAAGTCAACCATTTGACCAGGGTCTTCGTTGGTCAAAGTTTGGTCAAATCTAGACCATTTTTATCCCCTTTTTCACTAATTTTGACAGCATTTCGTTTTTCACTATAATCATACCATAATCACTTATAAAGCTACTCTATCATTAATATACATTCCAAAAAGGGTATCATATCATGTATTTATGAACATAGTATGCTTACATGGCTTGAAAGAGAAAGGTTCAAAACCGTATAATACATTACATAATTCATAACTTCTTCAAGCCATGACTATTTCCTTTCCTTTCTCCTTAGCAGTAGTGGCACCTAGGATATCATGTTATAGGAGGGATGAGATTTCATAGAAATCCCAGTAGCATTGAACATACAACCATCAAGTCAATATGCATAAGATGTCATGCTACATGCAATAAGATAACATTTCTAGTCTTTATGCCATGCTATAATCATTCTGTATCCATGTCATCATATCATGGAGCATATAATCATTCTGGTCAAAACTCAATCATGCAAGAGCCAAGGCATACATTGCAAGGAGTTCACATCATCTGTACATAACATTCTCATGGCACATAAACACACATAGCAGATACATCAAATGCAGATCAACAAAATAATTGCAGTTCACGCTACCTCAATTCCTTGCTTAACGTTTCCTCCTTGATCCCTTGCTGGAGATCCTCCTAGGTTTCCAGGAGAGTTGCCTATCAACCATACAGTAAGGGTATGGTAAATTCCATATCCAGTATACCATTCTTTCTCAATATAATGCTACCCTTGTATCTTTCAATTTATAATTTCTGTATACCTTTGACCTTGGTTTGACCAAGCCTTAATCCTCAATTAAGGTCTTGGAATTCTTCCTTAATCCATGATTAATCATGCTTCCTTGGTTAATCACTAACCCTTAGTCCTTAATCCAATACTTAATTAAGGTCCTCAAGTCACATAGTCATAATCCTTTAAGATTAAATCACTAATCCCTTTTTGGATTAACCATTAATCATTCTCTAATCAACATGATTAACCATTATTCATTCCTTAATTAACATGATTAATCATTTTCTAATCAATATGATTAATCATTAATCATTCTCTAATCAATATGATTAACCATTATTCATTCCTTAATTAACATGATTAATCATTTTCTAATCAATATGATTAATCATTAATCATTCTCTAATCAATATGATTAAGCTTTAATCAATACTTAATCAACATGATTACCCATAATTAATCATCCTTCAATTATCATAACTAATCACTAATTAATTAGGGTAGCTAACCTTAATCACTTACTAATCCTTAATCAAATAACATAATTAATCTTAGCTATCACTAAACCATAATTAATCAAGGTAATTAATCCTAATCTTCCTCAAATAAATAATCAACTAAAAATAATTAACACTTAGGGAGATAAACATACCTTAATTAGCGCTTAATCGGCGATTAGAGGTGATTAAGCTTGCTGTCTCTCTTTCTCTCTCTTCTTTCTTCCTTTCTCTCTCCTAGAACTCAAGAACACAAAATTCTCTCCCAACAAACACCTCTTGGCCGAATTCTTCATGAAAGGGGGGGTATTTATAGGCCTTGATATTTCAAAATGCCGAAAATGCCCTTCGGGAAAAAGATGCGATCTCGGCCGTTCATTTTTTTCTACTTTACACGTGGACAAATCTTAGGGCACTCACCATAAGAAAGTGACACATGTAGGGACACCTAATCACCATGTGATTTTCATGTGGAAAATAAATATTATTTTATTATTTTGTCTCTTATTTCCCTTTATGCCCTTGAACAATGTGGAAAATTCCAACTTTGTCCTCTCCTTCTAATTTTGGCCGAATTATTGCTCTTAATATTGGAAAAAATATGACTCATCCAATAATCAGTGCAATCCACTGATTATTTGTGTATTTCCGGTCCGATTTTCCAACAATCCTGTCCAATTTACTGTCACAAAATTTCGATTTCAACACCTCATTAAATTCCCCTCATTCCAAGGGTAATCCATGATTTTTCTCAAGTTCTATCTCCCTCTATAATTTTCTAAATTTTATTCTGTCAAAAATCACTATTCTACCGATAATAATTCGGTAATAAATATCCTTTAAGCTAACCTTTGTACATCCAAAGGTGGGAAATAATTTTATAAATTAGGATAATATGTCACATAATTTATCCATATTTTTCCTTGAATTTTTGAGGCCTCTATATATTTTAAATAATGGAAATTGGCTAATTTTCCTTAATTAGCCAAAAATTCCAATAATTACAATAATTTCCTGATAAATTATTTTTAATCTCATATTCATCTTCTAAGCCTCAAACATTATTCTGTACCCTCCTTTCTATTTTTCACAATTTTCTGGGAATTTTTCAGGAAATTTGGACATTATTTCCAATACTGCCCTTTCTTAACTGATCTTTTCAGAAATGACCGTTATGTCCCTATCCTGATTTTTCCTCATAGCCTGGATCCTCTACCAGTCTACTATACTACTTGGCCTTAGTCAGTCACAAATCATTCATCAGTTAGAATAAAATTATCAGGGTGTGACATTTCTTCCCCCCTAAAAATAAATTTCGTCCTCGAAATTTTAACACATACCTTATGTGAAGAGCTCTGGATACTTGCTCCTCATCTCGTCCTCCTTTTCCCACGTGGCCTCTTCTTGATTTAGATCTTTCCAAATCACTTTGACCAAAGGGATTCCTTTGTTCCTCAGCTGCTTGACTTTCCGATCCACTATGCGTTCTGGTCTTACTTCAAATGTCAGATTGTTCTTTAGCTCAATCTGATCATATTCTAGCACATGTTCTGGATCCGGATTGTACTTCTTCAACTGGGAAACATGGAAGACGTTGTGCAACTGACTTAAGTTCGGGGGTAAGGCCAGTCGATAGGCTACAGGTCCTACCTTTGAGAGTATTTGGAATGGTCCCACATATTTAGGCGTCAGCTTTCTCGCCTTAATAGATCGTCCTACTCCGGTAGTTGGAGATACCTTCAGGAAGACATGGTCTCCAACCTCGAACTCTAACGGCTTTCTCCTACTGTCGGCGTAGCTCTTCTGTCTGCTTTGAGCCGTGAGTAGCCTCTGTTTGATCTGTTTAATCTGTTCAGAGGTACGATCTACTATATCTGGACCCCAAATTTTTCTCTCTCCGAGTTCTGCCCAACAAAGCGGGGATCTGCACTTTCTCCCGTACAATGCCTCGTATGGTGCCATCTGGATACTGGAATGGTAACTGTTGTTGTACGCGAATTCTGCCAAAGGCAGATATTCATCCCAGCTTCCTTTGAAATCCAAAACGCACGCTCTCAGCATATCTTCTAGTGTCTGTATCGTTCGTTCTGTTTGTCCGTCCGTTTGCGGATGATAAGCTGTACTGAAACTCAGTACCGTGCCCATGGCTTCTTGCACTGCTTTCCAGAATCTCGACATGAATCTTGGATCCCTATCAGACACAATGTACTCTGGAACCCCATGTAATCTTACGATCTCTTTAATGTATAACCTCGCTAACTTCTCTGGCGAATATTTAACATTAATCGCCAAGAAATGGGCCGACTTCGTCAGTCTATCAACTATGACCCATATTGCATCGTATCCTGACGACGTACGAGGTAGTCCTACTATGAAGTCCATAGAGATACTATCCCACTTTCCATTCAGGAATACTAAGGGGTTGTAAAAATCCTGACGGCTTCTGATGTTCCGTCTTCACCTTTTGGCATGTAAGGCACTTTGTCACATACTCCGTGACATCTCGTTTCATACCAGGCCACCAAAATAATGACTTGATGTCTTGATACATCTTGGTCATTCCTGGATGAATCGTATATTTGCTTTTATGTGCCTCATCTAGGATTTGCTTCCTGAGATCATCTACAGGAGGAACATACGATCTTCCTCTGAATTCTATTACTCCCTCTGTTGAGATCTCGAAATCTTTTGCCTCATTGCTCAAGACTTTAGCTCGAAGGGTCTTTGCTAACGGATCTCCTCTTTGAGCTTCTTTAATTTGTCTTATCACATCAACAGTTGTTCTCTGCACTAATGGCTCATTAGCCACATCATCTGCTGTTAACTGCATGTGATAAATAGGACCCCAATCTCTTATATCTTCTAACAGATCACCCTCTTTGATCATGAGGGTAGCTACTTGCACCACTTTTCTGCTCAGAGCATCAGCCACTACATTGGCTTTTCCCGGATGATACTTGATCTGATAGTCATAATCTTTCAACAACTCCATCCATCTCCTCTGTCTCATGTTAAGTTCTTTCTGGTCTTGCAGGTACTTGAGACTCTTGTGATCACAGAACAATTCTATAGTTGCCCCATACAAATAATGCCTCCATATCTTCAAGGCATACACTATCGCTGCAAGCTCCAGGTCATGAGTGGGGTAATTTTCTTCGTGAGGTTTTAATTGGCGCGAGGCGTAGGCAACAACTCTTCCCTGCTGCATCAGTACACATCCCAATCCCTGTTTGCTAGCATCTGTGTACACTACATATGGTAGTGTTGGATCGGGGATAACTAGTACTGGGGTAGAGGTTAGCCTTCGCTTCAGCTCTTGAAAACTTGCCTCACATTTCTCGTCCCACAAGAACTGCTGGTTCTTCCTGGTTAGCTTTGTCAGCGCTTGGGCAATTCTAGAAAAGTCCTGGATAAATCTCCTATAGTAACCTGCCAGCCCTAAGAAACTTCGTATCTCTGTTACTGTCTTAGGCTGCTCCCAGTTTAGTACTGATTCAATTTTACTGGGATCTACGGCCACACCTTCATGGTTAATCACATGGCCTAGGAATTTAACTTCCTTTAACCAAAACTCACATTTACTGAGCTTGGCGTAGAGTTGTTTCTCCTTCAGTGTACTCAGCACAATTCTCAAGTGCTGCTCATGCTCTTCTTGAGTTTTGGAGTACACTAGTATGTCATCAATAAAAACTACTACAAACAGATCTAAGTATGGTCTAAAAATCCGGTTCATGTAGTCCATGAAAATAGCAGGTGCATTTGTCAATCCAAACGGCATCACTAAGAACTCATAGTGTCCGTATCGGGTCCTAAATGCAGTCTTCGAAACATCTTCTGTCTTTATCCGCAGCTGATGATATCCCGATCGTAGATCGATCTTGGAAAACACCGTTGCTCCTGCCAGTTGGTCTAACAGATCATCAATTCGCGGCAGAGGGTATTTATTCTTTATCGTCACCTTGTTTAGCTCTCGATAGTCAATGCATAGCCTTAGACTACCGTCTTTCTTTTTCACAAAGAGTACTGGAGCACCCCAGGGAGATACACTTGGTCTTATAAAACCCTTCTCCAACAGCTCCTCAATTTGTCTCTTTAGCTCAACCATTTCGTTGGGAGCCATTCGATATGGAGCTTTGGATATTGGTTTTGTCCCTGGTACAAGATCAATCGTGAACTCCACTTCTCGCTCTGGCGGAAGTCCACTGATCTCTGTTGGAAATACCTCTGGGAAGTCTTTCACTATCGGTATTTCTTCAATTCCTTCTTCTGCCTCTGCTCGAATTGAGAAGAATACAATATATCCTTGACATCCGTGCCGTAAGCATCTACTCGCTTCGGCTTCAGTTATAAAATTTAGACTTACTTCTTTTCTAGGGATTTCTTCCTTAGAGGGTAATACTAACGTTTTCTTACCACAATCTAGAAGTATGTTATTGGCAGATAACCAATTCAAACCAATTATCACCTCAATGTCACGAAAAGGCATGCATATCAAGTCAATGATAGTGCAACAATGCTGATAACAGACCACACAATTCAGGCATGCTTTAGAAGTCACAACTTTAGGACTAGTGGGAGTAGAAACAACAATATCATATGGCAAGGTATCAACAGTCAAACCCAATCGCCCAACACAATCATGTGATATAAAGGAATGGCTAGCACCTGAGTCAAACATGGCATACACAAGGCAATCATTAACAGTGATCGTACCTTGGATCATGTCAGGTGACTTACGGGCCTCTTCCTGTGTAAGGGCAAACACCCTGCCTTGGGTCTGCTGTCTCGTCCCATCTGCCCCTTGTGGGCATTCCTTCGAAAAGTGTCCTGGTCTCCCACATCTATAGCACACGTTCTGGCCAAATAAACATGGCCTGTCGCCATGATTCTTGCCACACTTCTCACATTCCTTGGCCCTTCGTGTGATATCAAACCCTTCAGGTCGTCTGCCTCCTCTTCTCATCTTTCTGCCAAAGCCAGGCCTCTTCCTCTTTTTGTTAACATAAGAGGTTCCTTCTTGATTCGGCCTCGATGGGGGTCTCTCAGCTTTCAAAGCTATCGGCATCATTCCTCGATGATTTTGACTTGCTTCAGTAATGCGGCAGACTTCTACTGCCTTGTTAAAACTCTCGATCTGCTGAGGCGCCACGACCTCCCTTAATGTCGGCTTTAATCCTCTGACCAGCTTCTCCGTATTCCACCGTTCGTCATTAAGACGTTTAAGATAGGCAGAATAACGGGACAGCCGAATGTGCTTTGCTAAGTAGTCATCAAAAGTTTCATTATTCCCCTGCTGCAACACTAGGAATTCAGCTTCCATTTTATCCTGTGCTGATCGGGGAAAGTACTTCTGATAGAATCTTTCTTTAAACACCTCCCATGTTATTGGGGTGTTGTTGGCTTGCAGTACCAACTCAGTGTTGTTCCACCACTGATCTGCTTCCTTTTCTAGCTTATAAATTGCCATCTGAGCTTTAATCTCAGATGAACATCCCATTACCCGAAAGATCTTCTCCAGTCGGGTAATCCAATCTTCAGCTATTTGTGGTTCCAATGAACCCTTGAACTCTGGTGGATTATGCTTGCAAAATTTCGTAATCCATTGCTGAATGTCTCCTTGATTTTCAGCCACTCCTGCTTGCTCTTCAGGTACTTGCTGTTGGACTTGTGGGGTCGCTTCAGCTTGCATTTGCTCAGGTTGTCGTAACTGAGCAATCGCTGCTGCTACCGCTGCTGCTATAACGGCGTCTCTCTCTTCTTGCTGCCGTAACTGTGCCTCTTGTAGTTGCTGTACGACTCGTTGTTGCTCATCCAGCCTATTCATTACTTGCTGGATAGGATCTCTATGTGGTTCCTCAGGAGTGTTTCTTGCTCCTCTCCGTGTTCTCACCATTTCGCTTGTTCTTTAACTAACTATGGGAGAATAAAGGAACTCTTTAATCATTTATCATATAAACATACCCTTCTTATTTATATAACAAACATTTGTACAGCAACACAAGGGTTACACAGAGTTTTTAGCAGTTAGCCTAACTTATATACAGTCCAAAACTATTTACACTATATACATCATCAGTCTAGCACTGACCATGACCAGCTCATGGAAAAGTAGCCCATACAAAGGTCTCTATGGCGTCGACCATCTCCAGGAAAGTGCATCTGGTTAGGCGATTACATATCTCATTGATTCCTTCATTCCATTTCCATGTCTTGGGGATTACATGGAACAGGGCTAGGATCCAATCTTCATTTCCCAAAGTATGATCCTCTCTAGTCACCCAATAATAAAGGCTCTTAATGTCCTCTAAGAACCTTAAGTATACATCAGCTTCCTGGTGCTCATATGGCCTAATGAAACGGCTTCTAAACTGGAACTCTTGAACTAGCTGAGGAAGGTACTGGAACTCTTTCTTAATTTCAGGTGTAGGGATCTTACTCGGACCTGCTTCATCCTTAGTAGGCATCTTAATAACTGGAGCTATATCATTAGAGGCAACAGTGGCAATGTCTTTCTCTAGAGCCTTCCCCTTGAAACCGAAGTAATCTACCTGAGTAGCTGGGGATTTAGTGCTAAGCTCTCCATACCTCTCAATGTCCTCGTACCACCATGTCTCATCATACCACCATGGATATCGCTCACCGGGCATGACCTTGCTGATGGTCTCTCCGGATTTTCCACTTCCACTACAAACAGCCATTACCTGAGCTTTTCTGTAATCCTAATGACCAAATGAACTCATTAATAAGCACTATCACATGCTTTCCTTAAAATGCAGAGCATACAAAATATCAAAATTTGTTCTGTGTGCCAGAACCATGTGCTCTGATACCATAAATGTAACACCTTACGTTTACGACCTTATGTTGTGCCAAGTTAAGACATTCAAGCGCAATCTAAGGTTACCGGGTTGAAAAACCTGAATTTGAAAATTTCTTTTCCCGCATTACTATTCACCGTAACCTTAAACTTGGCATAACTTTGAAAAATCATAACTAATTTAAAAAAATCGAAATGAGGTCGTTCCAAGTCTCACTCGAAGCTCTTAACATCATCTATCAAGGAAAAATGACCTCAGGTTCCGCTTTAATCAGAAACGCATTCGTTTTCAATTTCGAAAAGTACTGTTCATTTGGTCATTTTTCTATTTTCCAGGATTTTTGCCTAACTTCGGAAAGGCATAACTTCTTACACAGAGCTCCGATTGTGACGCTTTACCACTTATTTTAAAGGGAAAAATAAGATCTATTCGCATACCAAATTTCAGGGAAAAAGTCAACCATTTGACCAGGGTCTTCGTTGGTCAAAGTTTGGTCAAATCTAGACCATTTTTATCCCCTTTTTCACTAATTTTGACAGCATTTCGTTTTTCACTATAATCATACCATAATCACTTATAAAGCTACTCTATCATTAATATACATTCCAAAAAGGGTATCATATCATGTATTTATGAACATAGTATGCTTACATGGCTTGAAAGAGAAAGGTTCAAAACCGTATAAACATTACATAATTCATAACTTCTTCAAGCCATGACTATTTCCTTTCCTTTCTCCTTAGCAGTAGTGGCACCTAGGATATCATGTTATAGGAGGGATGAGATTTCATAGAAATCCCAGTAGCATTGAACATACAACCATCAAGTCAATATGCATAAGATGTCATGCTACATGCAATAAGATAACATTTCTAGTCTTTATGCCATGCTATAATCATTCTGTATCCATGTCATCATATCATGGAGCATATAATCATTCTGGTCAAAACTCAATCATGCAAGAGCCAAGGCATACATTGCAAGGAGTTCACATCATCTGTACATAACATTCTCATGGCACATAAACACACATAGCAGATACATCAAATACAGATCAACAAAATAATTGCAGTTCACGCTACCTCAATTCCTTGCTTAACGTTTCCTCCTTGATCCCTTGCTGGAGATCCTCCTAGGTTTCCAGGAGAGTTGCCTATCAACCATACAGTAAGGGTATGGTAAATTCCATATCCAGTATACCATTCTTTCTCAATATAATGCTACCCTTGTATCTTTCAATTTATAATTTCTGTATACCTTTGACCTTGGTTTGACCAAGCCTTAACCTCAATTAAGGTCTTGGAATTCTTCCTTAATCCATGATTAATCATGCTTCCTTGGTTAATCACTAACCCTTAGTCCTTAATCCAATACTTAATTAAGGTCCTCAAGTCACATAGTCATAATCCTTTAAGATTAAATCACTAATCCCTTTTTGGATTAACCATTAATCATTCTCTAATCAACATGATTAACCATTATTCATTCCTTAATTAACATGATTAATCATTTTCTAATCAATATGATTAATCATTAATCATTCTCTAATCAATATGATTAACCATTATTCATTCCTTAATTAACATGATTAATCATTTTCTAATCAATATGATTAATCATTAATCATTCTCTAATCAATATGATTAAGCTTTAATCAATACTTAATCAACATGATTACCCATAATTAATCATCCTTCAATTATCATAACTAATCACTAATTAATTAGGGTAGCTAACCTTAATCACTTACTAATCCTTAATCAAATAACATAATTAATCTTAGCTATCACTAAACCATAATTAATCAAGGTAATTAATCCTAATCTTCCTCAAATAAATAATCAACTAAAAATAATTAACACTTAGGGAGATAAACATACCTTAATTAGCGCTTAATCGGCGATTAGAGGTGATTAAGCTTGCTGTCTCTCTTTCTCTCTCTTCTTTCTTCCTTTCTCTCTCCTAGAACTCAAGAACACAAAATTCTCTCCCAACAAACACCTCTTGGCCGAATTCTTCATGAAAGGGGGGGGTATTTATAGGCCTTGATATTTCAAAATGCCGAAAATGCCCTTCGGGAAAAAGATGCGATCTCGGCCGTTCATTTTTTTCTACTTTACACGTGGACAAATCTTAGGGCACTCACCATAAGAAAGTGACACATGTAGGGACACCTAATCACCATGTGATTTTCATGTGGAAAATAAATATTATTTTATTATTTTGTCTCTTATTTCCCTTTATGCCCTTGAACAATGTGGAAAATTCCAACTTTGTCCTCTCCTTCTAATTTTGGCCGAATTATTGCTCTTAATATTGGAAAAAATATGACTCATCCAATAATCAGTGCAATCCACTGATTATTTGTGTATTTCCGGTCCGATTTTCCAACAATCCTGTCCAATTTACTGTCACAAAATTTCGATTTCAACACCTCATTAAATTCCCCTCATTCCAAGGGTAATCCATGATTTTTCTCAAGTTCTATCTCCCTCTATAATTTTCTAAATTTTATTCTGTCAAAAATCACTATTCTACCGATAATAATTCGGTAATAAATATCCTTTAAGCTAACCTTTGTACATCCAAAGGTGGGAAATAATTTTATAAATTAGGATAATATGTCACATAATTTATCCATATTTTTCCTTGAATTTTTGAGGCCTCTATATATTTTAAATAATGGAAATTGGCTAATTTTCCTTAATTAGCCAAAAATTCCAATAATTACATATAATTTCCTGACAAATTATTTTTAATCTCATATTCATCTTCTAAGCCTCAAACATTATTCTGTACCCTCCTTTCTATTTTTCATAATTTTCTGGGAATTTTTCAGGAAATTTGGACATTATTTCCAATACTGCCCTTTCTTAACTGATCTTTTCAGAAATGACCGTTATGTTCCTATCCTGATTTTTCCTCATAGCCTGGATCCTCTACCAGTCTACTATACTACTTGGCCTTAGTCAGTCACAAATCATTCATCAGTTAGAATAAAATTATCAGGGTGTGACACAGGGTGCCTATTATTTTCTCCCACACTCTCTTGTTCTCCATTCCCTTCGTTGCCACCATTCCTGAATTGGTTAGCATTAGGATTAGGATTAGGTGGGTTAGGTAGTAAATCAGCCATGATCTCTTCTTCAATAGGTTTACTCTTGCTACTAGATAGGCTAGATTCCACAGAGATGTTTTCTTGCTCAACTACTAATTCACTTGTCCCCTTAACTTTCTTTTCTCTTCTTATCTCTCTAAGTTTTCTCTCAATCTCAGGGTTAAAGGGTACAAGCTTGGTTTTTCGTGGAATGCAAGAACAAGGTTACAAAGAAAGAGCAAACAAAATTAGCTTGTAGCACAGAAAGTCAGATAAAAGTATGAATTGTGATGGATGTAAGTATATGTATGAGTATGGGTGTATATGCACAAAAAAAAAAGGCAAAAAGGTTCAAGTTTCAAAACTATCCAGAAGGATTTGCTGCGGCGAAACTATCCCGGATGGTCTGTGATCTGGGTATAGCAGGTTTGCCGTGGGGAAAACAAGAGTTTGTGGCGATGAAGGTGTCCCAAGAGGGATCCTCGTGAAGTTTTACTCATTGGCTGTGGCAAAACCAGGAGTTTGCTATGGTAAAAGGTCATAGAGAGCCTGAGAACTCTTGGACAATGCAAATGCAGTGTAAATGCAGAAAGGTTTATAAAATCAGTATATTTGTTTGTATTTCCTAAGATTTTGATGCTATACAAAATGAAAACCTCTACTATGAACAAGTATGATCCTAAGCTATCTAAAATGCAACCTAAGAAGGCTCAAAACCTTAACTGACAGCAAATATGACATAAGCTAACCTACAGAACCAATTTCTCGGCTCCCTGGCAATAGCATCATTTGATTCGCAACCTTTTCTAGCCCTTGAAGGTTAAATCAAAATTTTATTCAAGGATTGCACTATAGGGTGCAACCCTGGGTCGTTTCACTTAAACAAAACCTTAATGAAACGGACCTAAGCTAACTTAAATGTCATGCAATGCAAATTAAACAGGAAAAAGGGGCTTTTGGTTTTTGAAAACATTAAGTGAATCAAACTGAATGGTAATGAATTTTTTTTGGATTTTAGGGATACAAAAGACGAAATGATGAAAAACAAGTGATTTAACAATGGTAAAATCCTCTTGAAAGTGTGCTCTAGCTGTCATAGTTTGAAATTGATTGATATGGAGTAGAAATCACTAAGTTTCAAAATGATAAACCAGTCTAGGATCTTAATTAATAGGACTCCATTTCTCAAGATCCTATCAAGTCCTCTTAGTGTTTGTAGAAAGATTAATTAATGCAATAGGTCAAATGCAATCAAAATCAACTCAATATCAAAACACAACCGTGCAAGAGTAAAGAGAATCTAAGGATCACAACTGACATACATGATACTTCATATATTTAAGCTCAAAAGTTCTACAATAACCAATCCACTACACAAATGAATATCCAAAACTGATTACAACTATAATCAAGTAGTTCAACTACAAATTACAAATCCTAAACCTAGAAATTCATAAATACATAGCTAAACTGGGATTAAACTACTCCCCTTCTTAGCTCATTAAATTCCAGCCATTACTACACCTTCAAGAGGAAGAGAAACGCCTAGCTACATATAGAAATCTTAAGCATCTTAATTAGGAATGAATATAAGCTTCCCATGGTGGAGATTTAACAGTTGAAAATGGAAGAGATTAGGGTTAGATGAGAGAGGGATGAGAGAGAACAGAGATGAAGTTGTCATAGGAGTGAATGATGTTACTTACACCAAAATAGGGTCTCTAAACCGGTAGTGAGGTGTACTGGGTTGGTTTGTATGAGTGGGTAGGTAAAATTTTTGAAAATGGTTCAGCTCTGGGTTGCTGATTCGAAGAGTTCGCCGTATCGAATTTATGGTCTTGTCATGGCGAACCATGGCCAAAAGGTCTCTGATGGAAGTTCTATATTTTGCCGTGGCAAAGTTATGGTTTCGCCGCAAGACCCTGGCAGAGATGTTAATGTTGCCTCTTGTGTGTTGCACTTCCTTAGTCTTCACTTTTGGTTTTACTTCTTGAGCGCCTAGAAATAAAAAGCAATGGTTTGAGGTATCGATGGTCCCAAAAATCAATTGAATGCAATTAATGAATGAATATACAATTTTACTCTCAAACAACACTAACTTAAAGCAAAGACTCTCAATCTCAATTAAGCAAAAATATCATTAAAATGAGCCAAAAAGTGTAACAAAAACCTAGAAAATGCCATCAAATAATATAAACAATTCGAGCTTAATCACTTACTTCCCAGAGAGACAAAGGATACTCATTCTGGAGTGGGCTCTAATCAAATAATAGAGCTACAGGAGGACGAGGCAGGGTCAGGTACACAGCCAGTAATAGTTATACAACAGATATCACACACGCAGTCAATGCCTAGACCAAGAAATCATGACGATGAGGTAGGCCCGACTAGAAGTTTACCTCCAGTGAAGTGGTCATCATCAATGCCTAAAGAATTTAACACGATTGACGATCTGATTAAAGAATTCAAGTACTTGGGTAGGTACATCAAGAGGGATAAAGATCAGTATGCCACAGTTTACCTTGATTTCTTCTGTTGGGTCAAGCGATTGTATACATCAACTAATAAGGAAAGCCAGAGCCTAGATGCAGACATGTGGGCCATGACATTACTATCTACTCTTCTAAATATGTGGATTTGGGAGGAATTTGTACCATCTATCTGTGACAAAGTAGACGGATATACTTTTCAGCAGATGTTAGACATCTTAGAAGACTTTGTAATTATGTGACCTTTAGCACGACTAGCTGTGACTAATGAAACTACACTGTTGTTTATATATAAACGGGTTATATATATAAAAGTAAAGGTTATATAGTAATGTTGTTCCTTGTGAAGTTAAGAGAAGATACTAAGTATGGTGAGCATAAGATATGAGATACAAGGGAAAGGCCCTTTATTGATCCAATTCAAATAATAATAAACCAATTAGAGGAACAACAATAGACGATGCAAGAGTTATGAATAACCTAAACTCGTCAAGAGTAAGGAAGGGGTGCTACAACAACACTAGTGATAACAGTAGCTACAGTATAGTTACAACAACCTGAGTAAGGAATAACCAGGATAGCTCAACCAGTTTAACCCAACCCTAGAACTAGTGGTAGAACAGGCAAGGCCTATAGGGAAACTAGACGGGTTTTAACAGTGGATTATGTATATAGCAAGCATAATCCACTAGTGTTTGAGGGCACATTGGATGTGCGAATAGTTGGAAACTAGACTACCCAGTTAGGGGAAATCTTTAGAATGACGGATTACTCTGCCAAGATCAAAGTGCAAATGGCAATCTACGAGTTTAAAAAGAATAAATGGATAGGAGGTGGAAGAACTCGGAAATAGTCAGCCAAGTTACTAAGACCTCAGTTACTTGGGAATCTGTCAAGGGTTGATTCTTCCAGAAGTATTCCCCTGAGATTAATACAGGATGAGAAGGAAACTGAATTTCTTACTATAAAACAAGCGAAAAATAAATCTTATGATGAATATTTGGTGAGACATATTAAGTTATCTCAATACCCTGCCTATCTATAACATATGAATGACGAACAATAGTTCATTGAGAAAGTAATTAGGGGCCTAAGACCAGAACTAAGAACAAGAGGGTAGCCCAAAATAAGTTAGGAATATTAATGAAGCAATTAAAGCCTGTTGAATCACCTAAAGCATTTGGAATCGTTATGACCATACGAGAATAATGTCGAGGGTTGATAAACCTCAGGCAAGAATGATGACTGAGGGAGATTTTAATTTTAGTGATAACCCAAGAAAGGCATACTTCGAGGAGAACCGAACTTTTTTAGATAGGCCCAGATTTGTGAAAATTATGGGAGAAGTCACAAAGACTAGTGATACATAATGGATCAAAATTTATACTTTCATTTTAGAAAACCCAGACATATTGCAAAAGAGTGTTGCCCTGGGGGGAGGAGGAAGCTAGTGAGTTGCTCGAGATAGCTTGAGACTTGATCCGTATAACTAATTGCATAGGATACAATATTTCATTCGGGTACCAGCTATTTGGTTATATCGTATGATTATGAATGGCAATTGTGTTTCACTAGGAAACATTGCCATGTGATTTTTACTCCCACTGATGCTAGAGTAGTGACCTCTGGTGTGTTTAAATCATATTGTTCGATGGATATATTGCCCTGCTATCCCTGATCTAACGTGCATACCATCTCGTGATAATTATTTGAAAACTAGCCTGAATTGATTTTCACTTAATAATGCTCTCATTGACTACAAAAATTTAAAACTCAAAGTTTCCTCTCCTAAGGAACTTGTCTCTTACCTAGAGGTAAGATTGAATTCCACTAGGGAGGCCCATATAGAGAAATAATTAAGGAAGGATTGTTAAAATTATATGATAACTCTCATTATAAGCAGAGGTAAAAGTGGAGATAGAGGAAATACTATTGATAAGGGCATGTCTGGAGAAATTCCCAAGAGAGATTAATGGACTTCCACTAGAACAAGAAATAGGAAGTGTGGTAGAAGTAGTGCCAAAGACGGGTTTAATATAAAGGCTCCTTATTGTATGACCCTAATGAAATGGCTGAGAATGTAGTAAGCCCATCAGAGGTGAGAGTTGTTTGAATCCTTGAATATTTGATGATATTGAGTTGAGAATTAATAATAGGTTAAGTTTCTAACCAAGTATAACATAATAGAGGGATTAAATGTTTGCTATGTAGTATGATCAGTGTGTTACGGTTAACATTTGATTATCAAGGTGATTGATCCAAAGGTATAGGAAGTTTGAAAGAATAAAGCCAGGAAAAATCCCTCTTAAGGATATAGTTGGATGGAAATAGACGAGTGTATAATAGTTAATGGATGCATTGGGAACTGATATGTAATGAGAAATGAATATGGTCTCAATAGTGCCTAAAGCTTGAAGGTGACTCAGTTATCAATATGATATTCCTTAGTATCCCTAAACAATTATGGGTATGCAACCATGGCACCCAGGAGAGTATGAAAACCAAGAGACGAAATTCCTAGTAAGAAATGGCACTGCCTATGGAATTATATAATTTTAATGGAGAGGCTCCCTTCTAATAGGGATATGGAATTAAGGAGTGTACCTTGACAGGGATTGAATACAAGAAAGGTCTTAGCCACAAAGTACCTCTCTAAAAGTGGATATGATCCTTCGTCACAGAAATTATATTGCTCTCGTGAGAGTAAGCCATTCTCAGTAGGAATTACAATAAATAGCCAAATGGAGTAAAACTATATTCACAGAAATTATATACTCCATCGGTAATTTTGGTAATGATGATAGTGGGATACAGTTGAGACAGGGTGCGAAGTGGATCTTACCTTGAGAAGAGTGAAACTAGTCAAGAGTAATGGTAAAGGTATTATGAGACAAATACGTACGACTCCTCAAACTTAACAGTGTATCGTATTATGGTAATAGGTAATGAGAACATGATAATGTAAGCCCTCTCCCGATGTTATTTAAAGTTGATAAGAGGTGGCAGAGACTACAAAACCCTGAAACAAGGCAGATAGGCATTAACATGATGATAAGCTAATAGGCTCTAGAGGTGGTTTGCCTACAGATTCAAAAGGGTACCATGAAAAGGAAAGTGACCTAAAGTAGCCAACTAAAAGGGTTAAAGGGATATGAAAAGACTAAGAACTCCAAAAATTGACAGGAAATATATTAAGGGAGGTCCAAGAAGACAATATGGGTGTCTGTGATCAATCTTGGGGAATAATCAGTCAAGTTAACTACAGAGTAGAGGTGACTTATTTTATTACTCAGTCAAGGGATCTAAGATCTTTTAAAATTCTTAACGTGGTAAATTGATGGTGATCATATTCTAGGGTCACAGTAGATCCTAAAGAGGCTTACAATGAAGCACAGTAGCTCCTGAGGTCATAGTAGACCATGCCTAAATGGAACATGCTAGCCGAGAGAGTAAGGCCTCTTGAGGTATGAGAATGGGATGACATAATAAGCTGAGAGGGTGATTCCTCTCAAGGAATGGGAAGAAGATGAAACATTAAGCCGCAAGGGTGATTTCTCTTGAGGCTTGATAACAGGATGACGAGGGATGAGTTTAAGATATAGAAACCCCCTCCAGTGGTTAGCTAGTATCGAGAGAGTGCCTTTGATTTCCCCACAGATACCATTGTTGTTAACTGGGCCAAAGAGCTATAAGTCCTGAAAAGTATAAATTCAAGCAAGCTAATTGTGAGATAAAAAGGTGAAAGAAGGAACACGGGCCTTTTAAGGTAAAGAGAAAGATGGCTAAATGTGCCAACACACCTATTAAAGGCAAGTACTACCTGTGATAATAGTTATCACTCCATGATACATATGTCTTGGTGTAAAGCCTTATATGGCAGGAAGTGCCGATCACCACATGATGGACTAAACTAAGTATAAGAACAGTTTACAGTCCAAAGATGATGAATTGAGTTTGAGGGTAAATGAAGATGATTGACAAGGATGATCAACTGCATATAGTAGACGAAAAGGATATGCAGACAAGGATATATAGACATAAGAAAGGAACTGTTAGAGGTTGTGGTTAGAAATACTAACCACAAGGAATGGGTCAAACCCCAAAAGCGAAGAAATTAACACCGAAGACCCTTCTAAATAGTGTTAGCAGATAAGCTAGTAGCTTATGAATTAGCCTTACCCCCTAATTTTAACTAGATACATGATGTCTTCCATGTTTATTAACTGAAGAAGTATCAGCCAGATCCCTCTCATATTTTGGCATATGAGGATATCATGCTGTAAGATAACTTAGCATCAGGAGTAAAGCCGATAAAGATTACGGATCGACAAATTAAGCAACTGCAAAGTCAAATCATTTCAATAGTCAAAGGGGATCTTGGAGGACTTGACACAAGAGGAAAGAGTATGGGAAAAGGAAAATGACATGCAGAGTAGTCAATTGGAACTTTTTATCTAGGGCATGTGTAAATTTCAAGAATGAAATTTATTCAAGAGGGAGGAAATGTCACATCCTGAAAAAAATTAAACCTAGCAGTGGAGATGAAAAATTAAGTCAAGGGCCAATACAAAAGGTACACTGGTTGAACAAACCAAGGTATGACATAAAATCTGGATAAGGTCTGAACTGATATTTTTGAAATTATCGGTTTAGGAAGGGTAAAACAGGAAAATTTGAGAACAATTCCAGAAAATTCTCAGAAAATAGTAAAAAGGTAAATTAGATGTCTTGGAACCTTAATGGAAGCCCTAAAGGTGGAAATAGTGTGAAAATAGATTATTTCAAAATTTTCTGAAAACAGAGGTTTTTTAGAAAAATAGTGAAAAATAGGGGAAAATAATTATTTTAAATAGTTAGATGCCTCAATAATTCCAGAAAAAATATGAATTAACTATTTAAATATTTATGGAAATTTATAAAATTGATTTCAAGCTGTGAAGGTGCAAGAATTTATTTTTGGAAATTTATTTCCAATAGATTTACAGACATATATTTAGCTGATCTTTACCCTTCTTGGCCCCACCACCACCTTTCATATAGGGAGTCCTGATAACATCGTCCTAGGGAACATCTTGCAGATTCTGCCTGTAGTGCTGGAACATGCACTGCTCAATATCAAGCAATTGATAATGAGCTTGAATATATTCCTTAGTGAGCCTCAACCCTTTTTTGTGCAGTTTGATCATGGGCTCATCCTCAACCTGTGTGGTGGAATGAAACTCTCTTACCAAATATTCATTACTATGTGTCCTCTTCTTCATCAGTTCTCCAAACCCTCTTCCAATAGCAATTTGGTACAATTCACATTTATTGGTCTTCGGGAACCATCTTTTTGGGAGCAAATTCCTGGTGTAGATGATATTCGGGAAGCACGAGGAGCCATCTAGAAAAGAAAATAAAGCATGCATAGAACAACAAGCACATATGAACAAAGACACACAAAACAAGACTCCCTAACATTCTATGAAAGAACCTGGGCTAGACAATTCCTAAGACATTACATACTCCTCTAAATGCTACCCAGGCTAAAGTTAACAGGCTGAACTAGTTTGAAGAACAAATCAAAAGAGAGATAGGAAATTGTTCGCAATTGAAGTTTAAAACAAGCTTCAAACACAACAAATAAGTCTAAAACAGAGAAAATTTTGCCAATTTGTCATGACAAAGATGGCACTTTTGTCGCGACAAAGATGGACCACGGTTCCTGTCCTAGCTTTCTATAATGGTAGTTGGTCGCAATGAAATCCAAGTACTAGTTGCGATGAACCGTGATAGATTTTGCAAAACACCAGATTTAAAATAGAGCATCTAGAAAACCAATAATGCCAAGCAAAATTTGAATAACCAATCCATCTCACTAGTCAAAAACAATCTAAACACAGTCCACAAACTCAGAAATACACATCCTAAGAGCACTACCCCACCCAAAACACTAAAAATTTGGTTACCCTCCCTCTAAAAACTAGGAAACAACTGGATTTAGAAAGGATAAAGGGAGAGGCCAAAATACCTTGGATAGAATAGAGTATGAAGATGAGAGCAGTGGTGCTAGCCTTCATACCGGATTCCTAGAGGGAAGAGCAGGAAATCATGATGGAGAAGGAAGACTGGAAGTGCAGAGCATCTCACGACAAAGTGAACAACAAGAATGAGGAAGAAACTATAGAAAAGTGATTTTTTGAAGTGAAATGACCAAAGAGTTTAGGGTTTTTAAGAACTAAGATGAATCTGGGCAAGTTTGGGGGAGTATTCGAAGGGCAAAGGAGAAAATCCACAAAGTTCATAAGGGAAAAATAGAGAAATCAGTATCAAGATTTCCTAGAAAAGGCACTTTCGTCTTGGCTAAAATAACAGTTAGTCGCAACAAAATGTCTTCCAGAAGCCTTCAAGGCTCGAGACAAGCAATAGTTCATCATGGCTAACATAATAGTTAGTCACGACTAACTTTAAGGTAGAATACAGGAGAGCCACTAACAAACCTCTAACCCTAAAATACTAAACCCTACACGCCTACACCAATCCACTTACATAAAACTCTTGGCAAAACAGGCTCCAACAGTAAAAACCTCTAAATTAAACCCAAATCTAATGCTAACAAGTATGGCAAGGAAATCATCAATTAAAGGGTCACCAAATACATAGTGCATTAAATTCAAATTAGCACACAATCATGCACCTGAGTAAACAAAGTTGAATAGAGAAAAAGCTTGAGTGCACAGGATAGGAAAACAACAAAATACAAAAGAGTATGTGTGTGTATGCGTCTAGGCCAGAGCTTAAAGCACAATTTAGAGTGAACAAAACAAAACACAGGAAATGAAATGAACTACTAATAGGAGGTGTCATCCCCACACTACCAATTTACTCTCAAGTGAGGTGGAAAATTGTGAAGTCTAATTCAAGATTGAAGCACAACTACATCACCATCACCAAAAGAAAAAGAGAAAGAGCAAAGAATAAGAAGTAAGAAGGAAACAACAACTTAGAATAACAATAAGGAAAAGCATCACAAAGACAAACAAAACAAACCAACAAAGCTAACCTACATCTTCAACTACTAGAGAGTTTGCTCTCTCACACAAATCCAACAATTTCAGCAATAAATGATCTTACAAGCAATTTCAGAATGATAAAGGATAAGGAGAGGAAAGAAACAACCTGAAGCTATAGTTTTGTTGGCTTTTATAAAAAAACCTTGAGCAAATGTCCATTAGCTAGATGTTTGGTGCCATCTATTTCATCCTTGAGTTCAAATGTTCTATAGCCAAGGACCTTGGTGATGGTATAAGGTCTGTCCCATCTGTAACACCTTATATTTATACCAAATAACTTATCTTGCGGAAGCATTTAGAATCACTTTTAAAGACTACAAGTTATGAAAAATCACGTTTGTAACTTCATATGACCCTTAAGTATGAGAAAAGGCTTAAAAATTTGAAACTTTTTAATTTTCCCAGTTCAGGTCGCGACTTAGTGCCTCCAGGTCGCGACTTGAAGTCACAGAGGCCATTTCTGGCTATTTTTACCCCCAGGTCGTGACCTCAACTTCTTAGGTTGCGACCTCAAGTCACAGAATGCTTCTGCGCACTATTCACATTTCACTGAAATCTTTGCCAACTTTAAAAATTCATAACTAATTGTAGAAAAATTGAAATTGATTGATTCCAAGTTCTATGGAAAGCTCTTTGGATAAAATTTTGAAAAAAATTAGTTGCTGGACTGATTGCCTTAAAATTTGAGCCCAAATTTTCTTTGAAAAATTACTGTTCATTTGGTCATTTTCGGATTTTGACTTTATTTTTGCCTAAATTTGGATAGGCATAACTTTCTGTTCAGTTATCGGAATTAGACAAACTACCCCTCATTTTAAAGAGAAAAATAAGATGTCTTTGCTCACCAAATTTTAAAACCTAACTCACTCGTTTGTTCAAATGGTCATTGGTCAAACTTTAATCCCTTTTAGTTGACTTTTTACCCCCTTTGGAAGGGTAACTTAACTTAATTGACCACTTAACATCATAGCATACTCTCCTTAGCTATATTAGCTATTTCTAATCATGCTTGGACTATTGTACTCATGCTTGTATACCTCTAGCCTTAATCATACTATTGGAAACTTAAAGCATGCTTCATATTACATTCCTCCAAAATAGAAAGGTTCAAAGCCATATAAAATTACTATGGCTTACTCCTCTTCAAGTAAGAACCAACTCCTTTCCTTTGCCCTTGGACGTTGAAGGCCCTAGGGTTTGTTTAAATATTGGGGTAAGATTCTTGGGGAATCTTAGTAGCAATTGCATACATTATCAAGGTCACACAATACATTGTAAATCAAGCTACATGCATACATACTTTAACTTTATGTTCGTGCTATGGCAAGGACATATCATCATAAACATTCATGGCACTCAACATAGCATAAGCCAAGGCATAATTTTCATGGAGGCAACATCATATAACATAACATTCTCATCCACCTCATAGCATAACAGGTTAGCAAAACACATAGCTATAATCATATAAAGTAAGGTGATGCTCTAATATAATGAATTCCAAAAGCTACTTGAATGCTTTCCTTCCTTTTGAACTCTTTCCTCTTGACTAGATCTTTACCCCTTTGTTGTGTATAGCCTATTAGGCAATCAATGACACAACATTAAGTATCATTACAACTTCACAGCTTAACATAACCCCTTAAACCCCTTTTTCTTGATTTTTAGGGTTTATTTTTCTAGCTTTGATTCTTGAACTTTCTTGGGCTTTTCCTACATAATTTTTCATGTAGAATCCATTTATCATATTAGTTTTATGGAAATCCATTCCCTTCCCAATGAACTTGACTCGGCCGAACCATATATATAATTATAGGGAAAAGGATTTCCAATAAAACTAACATGTAATCACCTAATCCTTAACCTTTAGGGTCCGTTTGGATTAGTGATTGGAAAAGTAGTTTATTGTCAATTGGGCTTATGAAAAAGTGAAACTGGGTAAAAGCTAAATTGGATAAGCTGAATTGTGTTTGGATTTGAGTTTAAAAAAGTTAGTTTGTAAAAGTGATATTGGTAAAAGGTTGTTTGGATTATGATGGAGTAAAAGTAAGTTTGGTTGTAAAATGAGTAAAATGGGTGTGAGTTTTAATAAATAATGAAACATGGTTAAAAAATAATTTTACATAATACAATGAATTTGAAATTATTTAATATGAAGAAATATAATTTAATAAGTGAATTAAATCTTAAAATTTTAGAGAAATCATAAAAAATATTTTAAAGATAAAATGAAACATGATTAATTATTTTTTAAATTAGTTTTAGCTAATTAATTATTCTTACATAAAGAGACTAAGAGATTAGTGACAGGAAATTTTTCTTTACTTTTCTAAATTTTTGAATGTCTGTTCTTCAAATTTCATTCAAAAATAAAAATTAGACTATCAGAGGCACCCAACTAATGAACGATCTTTTTGCTTATTAACAAAAGCGATGTTATTCTTTTCCAATAATGTATCTCACCACATTTCCCAGTATAATTGGGAAAACGACCTCAACGAAGCCAGCGCCCAACCTGTAGCATTAAATGATGGCAACGCTTCTGCCCATAGTTTGTGCTCCCTCAATAAGCTCCAAAATAAGCTCCTATTCGTAGCTTATTTCCAACCCATGATAAGCCAGCTTATTTTTCAATAAGCCCGATATATTTTAAGCCCTCCCAAACATCATTAGAATTTCTAATTGGGCTTATGCCCAAAATAAGTAGCTTATGGGCTAATTTAAGCCCTGTCAAACAGACACTTAACCATTCTTAATCTTAATCATACTTCATCTAAACCATTCCCTATCATTTTGATAAAATTTGGGCAGCACTTCCCCTTAGGAAAATGACTTCCCATCATTATTAAAATAGCCTAAAACTAACATACCATCATTATAACTTGAAATAGAAGAGTTATAGAAGCTTACCTTGCTTCCAAATGACTTTCTCTCACTAGAATTCTTCTCTTTCTCTCTCTACATGAAAATTTGCAAGAGGTTTCCTACTTGAAAGGTCTTGCATAAAATGAACATGTGGGGGGTATTTATAGGCTTCATATTTCACTAATTCCATATATGCCCTTCTTGCATAAGACTTAATCTTAGCCCTCCAATTTTTACCTCTTTCCACATGTACAAATCTTAGGCTATGTAGCTTAGTATGTTGACACTTGGATGATGATTCATTAGGGCTTATGTCATCTCTTCTTATCCATTAAGATTAATTAGGCTTTAATCAAGGTTAACTCTCTTAATTCCCTGATTAACTTAGCTAATTACCCTTCTAGAAACTTTTGACTTTTCAAAGTTAGATGGTTAAATCCTAGCCATCCAATGATTATGTTTGCCATGTGTCAAGATCTTATGAAAGATGGCTTAACCTTAATCATCTTACTTATCCCTAATTATATTATAATCTAACTTGATTTATTCTTTTCTTTTTCTTTTCTTTTTCCCTTTTTTGGCCAATTTGGGTGTGACATGTGTCCTTGGCAATCTGTAGAAAATTTTATCACCCCTGTTGTCCTGACAGTCCACTATGTCTTAATATAGTACTGGTTTATTTTATCTGATAGCCGAAAAATTCTAGTATCTCAAAATTCTTATATCAGCTCACTATTAATTATATCTTAGTAAAAGGAACTTTTCTGATTAATTTCATAATTTTTCTCCCTGTATAACTCCTTAAATTGCCGTTTCTGTAAAAATAGACAATCTACCAATGTTAATTTAGCTCTAAATTCAATTAAAGCTAACCTCCTCATTATTTGGAGTTGAAATTAATTTTTTAAATTTCCATAATTCCTAAATGAATTTCCTTTAAATTTTCATAATTTTCTGAGATCTCTAGATATTTTTAATAATTAATATTGGCTAATTTTCCTTAATTTAGCCAGAATATTAATAATTAAAATAAATTTTTTCATAAATTATTTTCAACCTGTATTTACTTTCTAGACCTCAAATACCATTCTACAACATTAATTCTATTTTCCATGATTTACTGGAAATTTTTAGGATTTCTAGACACTAATTACGATAATGCCCTTTATAGACCAATCATTTTAAAAATGACAATTTGTTCCCTTTTCAGTTCTCACTTCAATTGTTGTGCTGTTCATCTATCGTCTATCTCACCTGGCCTTGGTCAACCCTAAATTTTTCATTAATCATGCTAAAGATATTAGGGTATGACATATTTCCCTATTTCTAGGTTAGAAACTTAAGGATGTTACATTTCTACCCCCCTTAAAATAAATTTCGTCCTCGAAATTTTAACACATACCTTAAGTGAAGAGCTCTGGATACTTGCTCCTCATCTCATCTTCCTTTTTTCACGTGGCCTCTTCTTGATTTAAATCTTTCCAAATCACTTTGACCAAAGGAATTCCCTTATTCCTCAGCTGCTTGACTCTCCGGTCCACTATTCATTCTGGTCTTGCATCAAATGTCAGATTGTTCTTTAGTTCAATCTGATCATATTCTAGCACATGCTGTAGATCCGGATTGTACTTCCTTAATTGAGAAACATGGAAGATGTTATGCAACTGACTCAAATTTGGAGATAAGGCCAGTCGATATGCTACTAGTCCTAGTTTTGAGAGAATTTGGAATGGTCCCACATATTTGGGCGTCAACTTTCTTGCCTTAATGGATCATACTACTCCAGTAGTTGGAGATACTTTCAGGAATACATGGTCCCCAACCTCAAACTCTAACGGCTTTCTCCTACTATCAGCGTAACTCTTCTGTCTGCTTTGAGCCGTGAGTAACCTCTGTTTGATTTGTTTATCTATTCAGAGGTACGATCCACTATGTCTGGACCCTAAACTTTTCTCTCTCCGAGTTCTATCCAACAAAGCGGGGATCTACACTTTCTTTAATATAATGCCTTGTATAGTGCCATTTGGATACTGGAATGGTAACTGTTGTTGTACGCGAATTCTGCCAAAGGCAAATATTCATCCCAGCTCCCTTTGAAATCTAAAATGCACGCGCTCAGCATATCTTCTAGTGTCTATATCGTTCGTTCTGTTTGTCCATTCGTTTACGGATGGTAAGCTATACTAAAACTCAGTACCGTGCCTATGGTTTCTTGTACTGCTTTCCAGAATCTCGACATGAATCTTGTATCCCTGTCTAACACAATGTACTCTGGAACCCCATGTAATCTTACGATCTCTTTAATGTACAACCTCGCTAACTTTTCTGGTGAATATTTAACTTTAATAACTAGGAAATGGGCCGACTTTGTTAGTCTGTCAACTATGACCCATATTGTATCGTATCCTGATGACGTACGAGGTAGTCCTACTATGAAGTCCATAGAGATACTATCCCATTTCCATTCAGGAATATTGAGGGGTTGTAAAGATCCTGACAGCTTTTGGTGTTTCGTCTTCACTTTCTAGCACGTAAGGCACTGTCACGTACTTAATGACATCTCGTTTCATACCAGGCCACCAAAACAATAACTTAATGTCTTGATACATCTTGGTCATTCCTGGATGAATCGTATATTTGCTTTTATGTGCCTCATCTAGAATCTGCTTCTTGAGATCATCTACAGGAGGGACATACGATCTTCCTCTGAATTCTATCACTCCCTCTATTTAGATTTTAAAATCTCGTCTCGTTGCTCAAGACTTTAGCTCGAAAGGTCTTTGCTAAAGGATCCCCTCTTTGAGCTTCTTTAATTTGTTTTATCATATCAATAGTTGTGCTCTGCACTAATGGCTCCTTAGCCACATCATTTGTCGTCAATTGCGTATGATAAATAGGACCCCAATCCCTTATATCTTCTAACAGATCACCCTCTTTGATCATGAGGGCGGCTACTTGCACCACTTTTCTGCTCAAGGCATCAGCCACTACATTGGCTTTTCCCAGATGATACTTGATCTGGTAGTCATAATCTTTCAGCAACTCCATCTATCTCCTTTGTCTTATGTTAAGTTCTTTTTGATCTTGTAGGTACTTGAGACTCTTTTGATCACAGAACAATTCTATAGTTGCCCCATACAAATAATGCCTCCATATCTTCAAGGCATACACTATCGCTGCAAGCTCCAGGTCATGAGTGGGGTAATTTTCCTCGTGAGACTTTAATTGGTATGAGGCGTAGGTGACAACTCTCCCTTGCTGCATCAGTACACATCCCAGTCCCTGTTTGCTAGCATTTGTGTACACTACATATGGTAGTGTCGGATCGGGGATAACTAGTACTGGGGTAGAGGTAAGCCTTCGCTTCAGCTCTTGAAAACTTGCCTCACATTTCTCATCCTACAAGAATTGCTGGTTCTTCCTGGTTAGCTTTGTTAGCACTTGGGCAATTCTAGAGAAGTCTTGGATAAATCTCCTATAGTAACCTGCCAGCCTTAAGAAACTTCTTGTCTTTGTCACTGTCTTAGGCTGCTCCCAGTTCAGTACTAATTTAACTTTACTAGGACCTACGGCCACACCTTCATGGTTAATCACATGGCCTAGGAATTTAACTTCCTTTAACCAAAACTCACATTTATTGAGCTTGGCGTAGAGTTGTTTCTCTTTCAGTGTACTTAGCATAATTCTCAAGTGCTGCTCATGCTCTTCTTCAGTCTTGGAGTACATCGGTATGTCATCAATAAAAACTACTACAAACATATCTAAGTATGGTCTAAAAATCCAGTTCATGTAGTCCATCAAAATAGTAGGTGCGTTCGTCAATCCAAACGGCATCACT
This sequence comes from Neltuma alba, assembly GCF_004799145.2. Lineage (NCBI taxonomy): Eukaryota > Viridiplantae > Streptophyta > Magnoliopsida > Fabales > Fabaceae > Neltuma > Neltuma alba. Next base: position 42,571 of record NW_021634444.1, read on the forward strand.
AGGAACTCATAGTGTCTGTATCAGGTCCTAAATGTAGTCTTCAAAACATCTCCTGTCTTTATTCGCAGTTGATGGTATCCTAATTGTAGATCGATCTTTGAGAATACCGTTGCTCTTACCAGTTGATCTAATAGATCATCGATCCACACCAAAGGATATTTGTTCTTTATTGTCACCTTATTTAGCTCTCTGTAGTCGATGCATAGTCTCAAACTACCATCTTTCTTTTTCACAAAGAGTACTGGAGCGTCCCAGGGAGATACACTTGGTCTTATAAAACCCTTCTCCAATAGCTCCTCGATTTGTCTCTTTAGCTCAACCATTTCTTTAGGAGCCATTCGATATGGAGCTTTGGATATCGATCTTGTCCTTGGTACAAGATCAATCTCGAACTCCACTTCTCGCTCAGGTGGAATTCCACTGATCTCTGTTGGAAATACCTCCGGAAAGTCTTTTACTACCAGTATTTCTTCGATTCCTTCTTCTACCTCTGCTTGAATAGAGAAGAATACAAAATATCCTTGACATCCATGCCATAAACATCTACTCACTTCGGCTTTAGTTATGTAATTTAAACTTACCTCTTTTCTAGGGATTTCTTCCTTAGAGGGTAATGCTAATGTTTTCTTACCACAATCTAGAAGTGTGTTATTGGTAAACAACCAATTTAAACCAATTATCACATCAATGTCACGAAAAGGCATGTAGATTAGATCAATGGCAATGCAGCAATGTTCATAACAGACCACACAATTCAGGCATGCTTTAGAAGTCACAACTTTAGGACTAGTGGGAGTGGAAACAGCAATATCATATGGCAAAGTATCAATAGTCAAACCTAATCGCCCAACACAGTCATGCGATATAAAGGAATGGCTAGCACCGGAGTCAAACATGGTGTACATAAGGCAATCATTAACAGTGATCATACCTTGAATCATGTCAGGTGACTTACGAGCCTCTTCCTATGTAAGGGCAAACACTCTGCCTTGGGTCTGTTGTCTTGCCCCTTCTACTCCTTACGGGCATTCCTTTGAAAAGTGTCTCGATCTCCCACATCTATAGCATACATTTTGGCCAAATAAGTATGGCTTGTCGCCATGATTCTTGCCGTACTTCTTGCATTCCTTGGCCTTCCGTGTGATATCAAACCCCTCTGGACGTTTGTTCCCTTTTCTCATTTTTCTGCTAGAGCCAAGCCTCTTCCTCTTCTTATTAACAAAAGAGGTTCCTTCTTGACTTAGCCTCGATGGGGGTCTCTTAGTTCTCAAAGCTACTGGCATCATTCCTCGATGATTCTGACTCAATTCAGTAATACGAAAAACTTCTACTGCCTTATTGAATCTTTCTATCTGTTGAGGCGCCATGACCTCCCTTAGTGTCGGCTTTAATCTGCTGACCAACTTCTCCATATTCCACCGTTCATCGTTAAGACGTTTTAGATAAGCGGAATAACGGGACAACCGAATGTGCTTTGCTAGGTAGTCATCAAAGGTTTCATTATTCCCCTACTGCAACACTAGGAAGTCAGCTTCCATTTTATCTTGCCTTGATCGGGGAAAGTACTTCTGGTAGAACCTTTCCTTGAACACCTCCCATGTTATTGGAGTGTTGTTGGCTTGCAGTACCAACTCAGTGTTGTTCCACCACTGATCCACTTCTTTCTCCAACTTATAAATTGCCATCTGAGCTTTAATCTTAGATAAACATCCCATTACACGAAAGATTTTCTCCAATTGGCTAATCCAATCTTCAGCTATTTGTGGTTCTAATAAACCCTTGAACTCTGGTAGATTATGCTTGCAGAATTTCGCAATCCACTGCTGAATATCTCCTTGGTTCTCAGCCAGTTCTGCTCACTCTTCAGGTACTTGCTGTTGGACTTGTGGAGTTGTTTCAGTTTGTGCTTGCTCAGGTTGTCATAACTGAGCAATCACTGCTGCTACTGCTGCTGCTATAACAGTGTCTCTCTCTTCTTGCTGCTGTAACTGTGCCTCTTGTATTTGCTATACGACTTGTTGCTGTTCATCCAGCCTATTCATTACTTGCTGGATAGGATCTCTATGTGGTTCCTCAAGAGTGCTTCTTCCTCATCTTCGTGTTCTTACCATTTTGTTTGTTCTTTAGTTAACTATGAGAGAATAAAGAAACTCCTTAATCGTTTATTGTAAAAGCATACTTCTCATATTTATATAACTAACATTTGTACAGCAACAAAAGGATTATGTAGGGTTTTTAGCAGTTAGCCTAACTTATATACAGCCCAAAACTATTTACACTATGTACATCATGAGCCTAATACTAGTCGTGACCAGCTTATGAAAAAGTAGCCCATACAAAGGTCTCTATGTGAAAGAGAGCCTTTCTTATCGTTCGCTTTGGGGTTCTCAATCAAAAATAAATCCAAGCTATGCAGTATAGTGCAAACTCGGGTCGTTTCACTTTTGGGAGCCTTTATTAATTACCTAAGCTAGACTAAATGCCATGCAATGCAATGAAATGGGGCTTTGGGTTTTTTTAAGATTTAAATGAATGGAGCCTAAACTAAATGCAATGAAACAAACCTAAGATACTATATTTTTGGTGTTTTAAGATAATAATGATGGAATGGAAATGAATGATAGGAAGTCTCTTGAAAATGGTTTTGATAGCAATCATAGTTCACTTAAAATATTGGGAATTTCACAAATCATTAGGTTTTCTTAATAACAACCTCAATAACTCATTGAGTCCAAAGCTTACATTAATAACTCATTAATGAAAACTTTGTTAAGCTTCCCTAATGTGTAATTCTGGAATGATCATGCAATTGGCTCAATGTAACACAAAATCAACTCAGTATCAAAACATAACCATGCAAGATAGGAGAGAATCATGAGAGTTACAATAAGCATATATGCAACTACATATATTTAACCACAAAGTTCAACATCAATCAATCCAAATTACAAATGTAATCATTAACCAATAATTACAGTATCAGTCCCAAGTTCCTAACTAAGAAATTACAACTCCTAGACCTAGAAAGCCATAAATCATAGCTAAAAATTGCAAACTGAAACTAAACTCCCCTTTGAAGCTTGGAAACTCATGCTACTCCACCATCTTCAAGAGTTGATAAACCCTAGCCCTCCATAGCTTTAAGAAAAACTCCAACCAAAGTGAATCTATCAACCATGGCAGCTGGGAGTGGAAGGAAATGAGATGGAGTGAAGAAAAGATGAAGGAAATGGATGGGGAAGAAGATGGAGGTGGAGAGGCAAGAAGATAAGAGAATAGAGGTGTTGGAGGTGATGGAATGGAGTGTTAGGTCGAAAATAGGGTTTCTAAGGGCTTTTAGAGTCAATTTGGGTCGGATCATATGAGTAGAGGGTCCATTTTTGCGTTCTGGATCCGAATCTGACGTTACTGATACGAAGAGGTTCGCCACGGCGAACTCAAAAGTTGGCCGCGGCAAACTATTCCAGAGAGGTATTCTAGTGAGATTTTGAAAGTTGGCCCCGGCGAACTCAAAAGTTGGCCCCAGCGAACTATTCCAAAATAGCCACTGATGCACATTTTCAGACTTTTTGCCACAGCACAGCATTTTCTTGGAAACTCTCATGTTGTGTAATGCTTTAGTCTTCAATCTTGGCTCTAATTCTCAAGTGTCCTACAATAAAAAGCAATAATTTGAAGTATCAATTGTCCTAGAAATCAATTGAATACAATTAATAACCAATTATGACAATTTTACCCTCAAAAAGATACTAACTCAAAGTAAGGACTCTTAATCTAAATTAAGCACAATTATCATTAAAAGGAGCCAAAACCTATGATAAAAACCCTTAAAATGATATGAAATAACATAGAATAAATGGGTTCAATCACTATGGCCTCGACCATCTCCAGGAAAGTGCATTTGGTTAGGCGATCACATATCTCATTAACTCCTTCATCCCATTTCCATGTCCTAGGGATTAAGTGATACAGGGCTAGGATCCAGTCATCATCCCCCAAGGTACGATCCTCCCTAGTCACCCAATAATAGAGGCTTTTAATGTCCTATAAGAACCTTAAGTATATATCAGCTTCCTGGTGCTCATACGACTTAATGAACTAGCTTCTAAACTAGAACTCCCGAACTAGTTGAGCAAGGCACTGGAACTCTTTCTTAATTTTAGGCATAGGGATTTGACTCGGACATGCTCTATCATCACTAGGTATCCTAATGATTGCTGGTACATCATTAGAGACAACTGTGGCTATGTCCCTCTCTGGAGCTTTCCCCTTGAAACTGAAGTAATCTACATGGATAGTTAGGAATTTGGTGCTAAGCTCTCCATACCTCTCAATATCCTCATACCACCATGTCTCGTCGTACCACCATGGATATGGCTCACCACACATGACCTTGCTAATGGTCTCTCCTGATTTTCCACTTCCACTATCACAGACAGCCATCACCTAAGCTTTCTGTAATCTTAATGACCAAATAAACTTATTAATGAACAGTGTAAAATGTTTTCCTCAAAATTCAAAGCATAAAAATTTTAAATTCAAAAATTTGTTCTGAGTGCCAGAACCATTTACTCTGATACCAAAAATATAACACCTTATGTTTATACCAAATAACTTATCTTGTGAAAGCATTTGGAATCACTTTTGAAGACTACAAGTTATGAAAAATCACGTTTGTAACTTCATATATATGACCCTTAAGTATGAGGAAAGGCTTAAAAATTTGAAACTTTTTTATTTTCCCAGTTCAGGTCGGGACTTAGTGTCTCCAGGCCGTGACTTGAAGTCACAGAGGCTATTTCTGGCTATGTTTGCCTCCAGGTCGCGACCTCAACTTCTCAGGTTGCGACCTCAAGTCACAAAATGCTTCTGCGCACTATTCACATTTCACTGAAATCTTTGCCAACTTTAAAAATTCATAACTAATTGTAGAAAAATTGAAATTGATTGATTCCAAGTTTTATGGAAAGCTCTTTGGATAAAATTTTGAGGAAAAATAGTTTCTGGACTGATTACCTTGAAATTCGAGCCCAAATTTTCTTTGAAAAATTATTGTTCATTTGGTCATTTTCGGATTTTTACTTTATTTTTGCCTAATTTTGGATAGGCATAACTTTCTGCTCGGTTATCAGAATTAGACAAACTACCCCTCATTTTAAAGAGAAAAATAAGAGCTCTTTGGTCACCAAATTTCAAAACCTAACTCACTCATTTCCTCAAATGGTCATTAGTCAAACTTTAATCCCTTTTAGATGATTTTTACCCCCTTTGGAAGGGTAACTTAACTTAAGTGACCACTTAACATCATAGCATACTCTCCTTAGCTATATTAGCTATTTCTAATCATGCTTGGACTATTGTACTCATGCTTGTATACCTCTAGCCTTAATCATACTATTGAAAACTTAAAGCATGCTTCATATTACATTCCTCCAAAATAGAAAGGTTCAAAGCCATATAAAATTACTATGGCTTACTCCTCTTCAAGTAAGAACCAACTCCTTTCCTTTGCCCTTGGACGTTGAAGGCCCTAGGGTTTGTTTAAATATTGGGGTAAGATTCTTGGGGAATCTTAGTAGCAATTGCATACATTATCAAGGTCACACAATACATTGTAAATCAAGCTACATGCATACATTAACTTTATGTTCGTGCTATGGCAAGGACATATCATCATAAACATTCATGGCACTCAACATAGCATAAGCCAAGGCATAATTTGCATGGAGGCAACATCATATAACATAACATTCTCATCCACCTCATCGCATAACAGGTTAGCAAAACACATAGCCATAATCATACAAAGTAAGGTCACACTCTAATATAATGAATTGCAAAAGCTACTTTGAATGCTTTCCTTCCCTTTGAACTCTTTCCTCTTGACTAGATCTTTGCCCATTTATTGTGTATAGCCTATTAGGAAACCAATGACACAACATTAAGTATCATTGCAACTTCATAGCTTAACATAACCCCTTAAACCTATTTTTCTTGATTTTTAGGGTTTATTTTTCTAGCTTTGATTCTTGAACTTTCTTGGGCTTTTCCTACATAATTTTTCATGTAGAATCCATTTATCATATTAGTTTTATGAAAATCCAATCCCTTCCCATTGAACTTGACTTGGCCAAACCATATATATAATTATAGGGAAAAGGATTTTCAACAAAACTAATTATATTTTAATCTAACTTGATTTATTATTTTCTTTTTCTTTTTCTTTTTCTTTTCTTTTCTACTTTTTTGGCCAATTTGGGGGTGACATGTGTCCTTGGCAATCAGTAGGAAATTTTATCACCCATGTTGTCCTGACAGTCCACTGAGTCTTAATATAGTACTGATTTATTTTATCTGATAGCCGAAAAATTCTAGTATCTCAAAATTCTTATATTAGCTCACTATTAATTATATCTCAGTAAAAGAAACTTTTCTGATTAATTTCATAATTTTTCTCCCTGTATAACTCCTTAAATTACCGTTTCTGTAAAAATAGAGAATCTACCGATATTAATTTATCTCTAAATTCAATTAAAGCTAACCTCCTCATTATTTAGGGTTGGAATCAATTTTATAAATTTCCATAATTCCTAAATAAATTTCTTTTAAATTTTCATAATTTTCTGAGATCTCTAAATATTTTTAATAATTAATATTGGCTAATTTTCCTTAATTTAGCCAAAATATTAATAATTAAAATAAAGTTTTTCATAAATTATTTTCAACTTGTATTTACTTTCTAGACCTTAAATACCATTCTACAGCATTAATTCTATTTTCCATGATTTACTGGAAATTTTTAGGATTTCTGGACACTAATTACGATAATGCCCTTTATAGACCAATCATTTTGGAAATGACAATTTGTTCCTTTTTCAGTTCTTACTTCAATTGTTGTGCTATTTATCTATTGTCTATCTCACCTGGCCTTAATCAACCCTAAATTTTTCATTAATCATACTAAAGATATTAGGGTATGACATATTTTCCTATTCTAGGTTAGAAACTTTAGGATGTTACACCATCTCTCTTTGAGCTTCACATCTCCAAATTTGAATCAGGCCTTGAGTTTAAGAACCTTTTCACCTAGCTCAAATTTCTTTCTTAGAATACTACTGTCATGAATAGCCTTGCTCTTTTCTTTGTACATCCTTGTGTTATCGTATGCCTCATATCTCATCTCTTCTATTTCTTGCGGCTGAAATAATCTTTCTTCACCAACTTTATCCATCTCTTTATTGCAAGTAGAAATAGCCTAGTAAGCCTTGTGCTCTAATTCCACTAGTAGGTGGCATGATTTTCCATAAACGAAACAGTATGGAGACATCCCTATGGGATTCTTGAATGTTGTCTAGTATGCCGAAAGTGCATTATTAAGCTTTTAAGCTCTAATCCCTTCTTGAAGGCTTCATAATTTTCTCCAAAATCCACTTGATCTCTCTGTTGGATAGCTTCACTTGACCATTACTCTGAGGGTGATAGGCAGTAGATGTTTTGTGCGTGACTGAAAGAGAGCCTTTCTGTCATTTGCCTTGGGGTTCTCAATCAAAAATAAATCCAAGCTATGCAGTACAGTGCAAACTCAGGTCGTTTCACTTTTGGGAGCCTTTATTAATTACCTAAGCTAGACTAAATGCCATGCAATGCAATGAAATGGAGTTTTGGGTTTTTAAGATTTAAATGAATTGATCCAAAACTGAATGCAATGAAAACAAACCTAAGATACTATATTTTTGGTGTTTTAAGATAATAATGATGTAATGGAAATGATTGATAGGAAATCTCTTGAAAATGGTTTTGATGGCAATCATAGTTCACTTAAATATTGGGAGTTTCACAAATCCATTAGGTTTTCTTAATAAGAACCTCATTAACTCAATGAGTCCAAAGCTTACATTAATGAACTCATTAATGTAAACTTTGTTTAGCTTCCCTAATGTGTAAATTGGAATGATCATGCAAATGGCTTAATGAAACACACAATCAACTCAATACCCAAACACAACTAGGCAAGATAAGAGAGAATCATGAGAGAGACATTAAGCATACATGCAACTACATATATTTAAGCTCAAAGTTCAACATCAATCAATCCAATATACAAAAGATAATCAGTAACCACTGATTACAGAATTAATCAAAGTATCTAACTAAGAGTTTACAATTCCTAGACCTAGGAAATCATAAATGCCTAGCTAAAAACTGAAACTCCCCTTTGAAGCTTAGGAACTCATGCTACTCCACCATCTTCAAGAGTTGATAAACCCTAGCCCTCCATAGCTTCAAGAAAAGCTCCAACTGAAGTGAATCCGTCGGCCATGGTAGCTGGGAGTAGAAGGAAATGAGATGGAGTGAAGGAAAGATGAGGGAAATGGATGGGGAAGAAGATGGAGATGGAGAGGCAAGAGGATGGGAGAATAGAGGTGTTGTAGGAGATGGAATGGAGTGTCTGGTTGAAAATAGGGTTTCTAAGGGTTTTAGGGGTCCATCTGGGTCGGATCATATGATTAGAAGCTCCATTTTCGCGTTCTGATCCGGATCTGGCGCTGCTGATACGAAGAGTTCGCCGCGGCGAAGCATGCCGAGAGGAGCTCCGCCTAATCTTGTGATTTCGCCGCGGTGAAGCTGTAAGTTGGCCGCGGCGAACTCTGCCCGAGAGACTACTGGGGAGATTTCAATTTGGCGCCGCGGCGAAGAGAATCTTCGCCGCGGCGAACTCTATTAGTGCTGATACTCTGATCTTGTGTTGTGTCATCCTTTGGTCTTTGATCTTGGCTCCAATTCTCAATTGTCCTACAATAAAAAGCAACAATTTGAAGCATCAATTGTCCTAGAAATCAACTGAATACAATTAATAACCAATTATGACAATTTTAACCTCAAAAAGACACTAACTCAAAGCAAGGACTCTTAATCTAAATTAAGCACAATTATCATCAAAAGGAGCCAAAATCTATGATAAATACCCTTAAAATGATATGAAATAACATAGAATAATTGGGCTAAATCAGTGACCCCATATTTAACCAGCAGGCTATTAAGGAGCCTATTGCAGAAATAGGTTCCTTGATCACTCACTAAGGCCCTAGGTGTTACACCTTACTTCTAAGATACCTTAGAGTTAATTTTGAACCATTTTTGACTGCATTGGGTGGTCTTAAACTCAAAAATTCCAATCTGGACGTTAATTTTCTTAAAATCACAGTTCACTTGGTAAGTTCTAGATTTTCTGTTCTAACTTTGAAAATTCTTCACTTAATCTAGAAAAATTGAAATAGGGTGATTCCAAATTCTATAGAAAGCTCTTTGAATTCTCTTTCAGGAAAAATAATCTTGTGAACCAATTCCTTTTGAATTAGTGCCAGAATTTTTGGAAAGTTATCACTGTTACTTTGGTAAAAAATCCTTTTTCTAAATTTTGAATCTTAACTTTGAAAAAGCACCAAAGATCGCGCAGTTGTCCAACCTATCAATTTGAAGCTTAGGACGTGATCTATAAGCACACAAAATTTTATGATTAAATTTATTTGGTAACTTAACTAAAATGGAGCCCCAAGTCAAATGATTTTTATGGTTTAACACCATAATTACCCTTAAATCTATAGCTTCCCTTTGGATGATTCAGCCCCTAAAATGTTAGATTTTAATGAAATTCCAGTAGTAAGAATAATCAACCACAACATCATACATGCATCATTATTAAAGCATTTCAACATTAGCTATCATAGGAGAACTAATCTTCTTATAAATAGGCAACCTCAATATGCAATAGCATGACAATAAAATGCAAGGAGAAACCACATCACAATCATCATAGTTTAACCACATGATAGTAAGCATTCATGCCACAATAAACAATGCAAGGTCAACATTAGTAGTTAATTAAGTTTTACTACCATGCTATAAAAGCTCTTTGGTCCTTTGATCTTCTTCCTCTCCTCCACAAATATAAAACCCTAACATTATAATCCATAAAAAAAGGTAGCCACATTACAAACCAAACCACACAAAAACAAAGGCAATAATCAAATAACCCTTAACCCCTTAATCTTTGAATTTTAGAGCTTTGTTTCCTTAAACCCTTAAACCCTAAAAATTCTTTCTTGGTACATTCCTACATGATTTTTCATGTAGAATCCAAATATGGACTTAGATTTATGAAAAGAAAATTCTTTCCTTATGAACTAAAGTTGGCCGAACAGTACCCCTTAAACAACCAACCATGAAATCTTCCAAACAACAACTTAAACAACTTGAAACAACCTTGATTCAAGGTGTTTTAACTATGTTTAACTTCACAAATTCTTCCCCTTAACCTTAAGTATTTCGGCCAGCACACTTAATGGGGTAAGAAATTTTTTTTCTAACCATCAAACTCAAGGAAAACAAGTAAGAAACAACTTGTAACAACCCACTAACCTTGCTCCTTAGCTTGGATAATCACAAAGGCTAGCTCTTCTCTTGTTTGAACTTCAAGAAAATTGTTAGCAAGGCTTCCCCTCTAATTGGCCAAAAAGAGTGGTCTTGAAAGGGAAGGGAAGTGCTCTTCTTAAAGCCAACATATCTTAACTACCACAATTAATGACATGCTAGGTGTGAACTCCCTAAATCATCTTGTAATCTCTTTTCTAATTAAGTAATTCCAAATGAAATTAAATTCCAAAAGTCAAGATTCTCTCCATTAGGGACTTGACACTTGGAAACTTTAAATGCTCTCCACTAAGGGCTTAACACATGGCAACTTGTGGCCCATTCAAAATGCAAGACTCTTTATCAGTGCACTTTAGCTCCAAGTTAAATTCTTTTTTTATAATTACATTACTTTGGCCCCTGTAATTATTTTTTATCAGATCCATATTCCATTCTTTTTATTTTTCTCTTCCCAAAATGTCCTCTTTTACTAAAATCCCAAATTCCTACTAGTTATAAAAAGAAAAACCATTTTTCTTTTCATAACGGTTTTTCTACTTGTCATAAGAATTAGAGAATACCTTAAATATTTGTAGGGCTATTTTTAATCCCAAAATCCCTTATAATTTCTTAGAATATCATATGAATTTTCTTGGAATTTTATTTTCCTTCCACATATTTATTTGGAATTTTCCCAAATAAAACCCAATATTGGCCTAATTCCCCTTTAAATTCCTTTGTAATTTCTCTAAGGGTAATTTGGACATAAAACCACTTCTACCTCATTGTACAATTCTCAAGGAATATCATCCTTATTTTTTTCTTACTTTTTTGAGGCTTGGAAATATTTTTTTTATAATTATTTTTGACCATTTTTTTCTAATTAGTTAATATTCAATAATTACTGAAAATTCAATAATTATTGCCTTCCATCTTGATCTCAACTTTTTGAGCCTAGAATATTATCCATGGACTCTTTTTCTACTTGCCATAATTATTCCATAATGTTTTTGAATTTCTAACATATTTTTCCCAAATTTCCACATTTTTTTCACTATTCTGGCCCTTAACTGTCCAAGTGTTTTCATTACTCTTAATTATGAATTTCTGGATGTGACACTAGGAATCGCAAACTGACTGAAAATATTAGACTTGACAAACTCACACACAATTTTAGCATCATCCTTCCTAGTAGGTATGGTTTCTATCTACTTGGAAAGGTAATCGATTGCTAGAAGGATATAAGTGAAACCATTGGAAGGAGGGAAAGGACCCACAAAATCAATACCCCAGACGTCAAAAATCTCACAGGACAACATAGGCTTTTAAGGCATTTCATGCCTCCAATTGAGCGCCACAAAATTTCTGACATGTTTCACATGATTTACAAAATTCATGACAATCTTTTAATAGAGAGGGCCACTAAAACCCACTTTCTAAAATCTTTCTTGTTGTTCTCTTTGAACTAAAATGCTCCCCGCAAGACAATGCATGGGAAGTGGTAATAATATGTTGTTGCTCTTCTTGAAGCACACACCTTCTTATGATTTGATCCCCACACAGTCTCTATAGAAATGGCTCATCCTATAAATAATACTTGGATTCATATTGAAGTTTTTATACGTAACAAGTAGACATAGAAGGTGGTGTTAGTTTAGTCATGAGATAATTCACTATATGAGCATACTAGGGCTCTCTAAAAGCTATAGAATATAATATCTCATCAGGAAAAGAGTCAAAGACAAAATCAGAATTATCAACTCCTTTTGTGTCTAAAGGCAACTCACTTAAGTGATAGGCAACATGATTTTCAGCCCCAGCTCGGTCCTTTATCTCCAGATCAGACTCTTGTAATAAGAGAGCCTAACAAAGCAAACGAGGCTTTGAATGCGGTTTCTTAAAAAGATACTGCATTGCTGTATGGTTAGTGAATATAATAACCTTGGAATTGATCAAATAAGGCCTAAACTTGTCTAGAGCAAAAATTACTCCAAAAGCTCCTTTTCTGTAGTTGTATAATTGACTTCCGCAGCATCCAAAGTCTTTGAGGCATAGGCGATCATTATTGAAAATATATCCTCTTTTTGCCCTAGCATCGCTCCAACAGCAAAATTAGATGCATAGTAAGAAATTTCAAAACGTAAATCCCAATTTAGGGCAACTAGAATAGGTAGAGAAATCTATTTGGCTTTTGAAGTATCAAAAGCAATTTTACAAGCTTCAATGAATTCAAACTCTACATCCTTTTTCAAAAGATTAGAAAGTGGCTAGGCAATTTACTAAAGTCTTTTATACCCTTACTAAAAAGAGGAGATAATTTTAATCTTGGCCTTACCCACTTCTATACCCTTACTAGAAATCAAGTGACCCAACACTATACCCTCATTGACCATAAAGTGACACTTTTCAAAATTTAGAACTAGCTTCTTCTCAGTACATCTTTGTAAGACTTTTTCTAAGCTAACCAAGCAAGCATCAAAAGAATTACCATACACACTGAAATCGTCCGTGAATACCTCCATGTAATCCCCTAAAAAGTCATTAAAGATTGACATCATGCATCTCTAAAAGGTCCTTAGAGCATTATAGAGTCCAAATGGCATTCTCCTATAAGCATAAGTCCCAAAGTCATAGCTAAATGTTGTCTTCCCCTAGTCCTCCGTTACAATTGGTACCTCAAAATAACCGAAGAAACCATCAAGGAAGTAATAATAGGATTTACCTGCTAGTCTTTCCAGTATTTGGTCAACCAAAAGAATGGGAAAGTGGTCCTTGCGTGTAGCATTATTAAGCTTTCTGTAATTGATACAGACACGCCACACATTCTGGACCCTAGTAGGTAAGTTCATTCTTTTCATTCTTTACCACAGTCAACCCACTCTTATTGGACACTACCTAAATAGGGCCAACCTATTTACTAACTGATACAGCACAAATAATCCTAGCACTAAGGAGCTTTGAGATCTCCTTCTTGACCACCTCCTTAATCAAAGGATTAACTGTCACACCTTACTATTATATTGACTTAGGTTCCTTTCAAAATCATTTTAGACCACATTGGATGGTCTTGGGCTCACTTTTTACCATTAAAAGGCTAAATTTCGGATTTTTACTGTTCATCGGGTAAAAATCCAGTTTTTCTAGCCTAACTTCAAAAATTCATAACTTATTCCAAAAAAATCCAATTGGGGTAGTTCAAAATTCTATTTAAATCTCTTTAATTCCTCTTTCAAGGAAAAATAATCTCATTATCCAATTCCTTATGAAAAAGCGTCAGGATTTTGAGAAATGCAACACTATCCATTTGCGAAAAACCCTGTTTCTCAGATTTTGACCTTTAACTTTGAAAAATCATTAAAATTCATATACTTGGCTATTTTTAACATTAGCTATCAATTTGAAGCTTAGGATGTTAAATTTCATCATACCAAATTTCATGATCTAATGCGCATGGGAGCAATATCAAAAAGTCACGTGAACCAGTCAGTGTCAGTGTGCTTCCAGCACTGTTAGTAAAATATATACATAACCAAAATATGATCACGAAATTTTGTGGCTAAACCCCACAATCAACCTTCAATCTGCAGCTTCCCTTTGGAGGATTCAGGCCCTAAAATGTTAGATTGCATTTGTGGAATGAGATTTCATGGAAATCCCAGTAACAAATTAACCAACTATAGCACCAAGCAAGCATCATTATTATGCATGATCACATTAGCTACTATTGGTGAACTAATATGCTTATCATTTGGCAAACTCAAACATGCAAAGGCCAAAGTAAGATACTATAAAGAGCAGCCACATAACAATCAAGAAAGCTCAACCACAATAATAGCAATTAACCATACAATAATCAATAATGCTAGTTAGTGGTAGTAGCTATGTTTAACTTACTACCTTGCTCCAAAAGCTTTAGCTTTTCTTCCTTCTCCTCTTTTCCTTTACAAATATCAAACCCTAACCATGCAATCCATCAAAAAGGGCAGCAAGAATCATTATTCAACCATGAAAAAGCAAGAACATAAATCAAAATGATTCTTGAACTGTAAAGCTCCCTCTTTTGTTCACTATTTTTAAACTTGGTTCTTTTAAACCTTAAAAATCACTTCTTGACTTAATCCTACATGGTTTTTCATGTAGATTCCAAATATGAGCTTAGATCTAGAGAAATAAAATTGCTTCTTCCAGCCATAATGATAAGTCTCATTATTTGCATACAATTCTAGCCCTAAACTCATGCTTTTGCCATCTATATTTGCATACTTTGGTCATAATTAGCTTCCATTGTGCATAAGAGTTGATGAGAGGAATTGTGAGGTTTTGCAGGTGTTTTTACATGTTTTTATATGATTTTATTTGTGTGTACTTTTGATCCTTGCTTTGGTGTGAATTTCAGGGAGTTTCAGTTCTGTCTGAGGCGCCACGGCAGATTTGGGAAGGTGCCGCGGCGGATTTCCAAGGGGACTCTTGGTAAAAGGCACCACGGTGGATGGACAAAGGCGCCGCGGCGGACGAAAGTTTTCATGAAGCTCAGGATCACTAATCGAAACGACGCCGTACAAGCCAGGCGCCGCAGCAGATGACGAAAAATTCCAGATTTAAATAGCAGAGTCGCGCGCTTCAACTAGGAGATCAGATTTCAGTTCCTCAATCTCCCTCCAAATGCGATTTTCTTGCTCTCTCCGCCCTCTCTCATTTCTCTCTTCCATTTTCGTCCAAATTCATGAATTTCCACCGATCAACCATGAATCTTTCACCAATTCTTGCTGATCCTACCCTAATCCAGAGTATGAGTAGCTAAATTTCCAAGTTCTTCTAGCAATGAAGCTGACCTGAGTTCATAGAGCTGAAGAGGGAGTCATTCAGATCTAGTTTCTACTTTCTATTCTAAAGTTCATTTGTTTCAGTTGAACAATTGTGGTTAGAATGAAGGTTGGATGATTAGATTTATGTTTCTTGGAATTTAGATCTGATTGAACATTCAGATGTGAGTTATGTCCTTTAATTCAGTTGAATAGAGAATTCTCTGTTGATTTGTAAATCTAATTTGTTTCACTTGGACTGTTGTTCTGTAAATCTGAATTTTGGTTGAATATATTGATGATTCACAGTTGTGATCATTCTTAGAGAATTGCAACTTGCTTCTCAAGTGTTCTTGTCAATTGATTTTCCTTCTCACAGACCAAAATAATGAATCTAGTAAGATAGTTGTTTATGATCTGTGTTAAGAGAGATTTGAGCAATAGCTGAATCTATCCATTTAATTAACATTAAGAGACTCCAAATTATAAGATTGAACAAGGAAGGTTGGATAAATTGCTAGGGGAACTACTATCTCTTATCTGAATCTTCTTTTGCATTTTATCTTGTTTCTTGTTTCAATTTCTGTTTTCTAAAACTCAAGCTTTCATCTTGGTAATTTGATAATTAAAAGTGAATTGTTAAGAATTGAAATACAACCTAAGGCTCCTTTAGAAGAATGACCTAGGTAGTGCCTCACTTGCTGCATTTCCCTAGTAAAACTTTGATTACCTAGCGACAAGGTATATCAAATTTGGCGCCGTTGCCGGGGAGCCTTACTTGTTGAGGTTTTAAGCAATTCACTGGTGTGCCAAGAAATTTTTTTTTAATTTGAAAACCCAAAACTTCATAAAAAGTAGCTTTATTGTTTTTGAGTTGTGTTTGCATTTTCACTCTTGTGCTTTGTTGTTGAGTTGTTTCCCTTATTGCTGTGTTCCAAATTCATTCCATAGGTTGTCAAGGAGTTAACACAATTTGGTCAGTTGTAAATTGTTTGAATCCTTGCTGTAGCAACCTTTTTCCTTTTAATTGTTCTTCCACTAAATCTAACGATGGTTGATTGTTTTTATGCTTTTGAGATCTTTTTCTTGTTGAAAAATGAATACCATTGTGTTAAGGGTTCAATTTGCAGGAGTGAAGGTGTGAACAGTGTTAGAAGCTGTTGCAGAATTCATCCATCTGGTTTATCAGTATCAGGCGCCGTGGCAGATTTCACCAGGCACTGCAGCGCCTTTCCAATTTCAGCTCGGCACTCATCTCTATAATAGAGGCCGCAACGGATCTAAGGAAGTGCTGCGGCGGATTTCTCCTAATTCTCTCTTAACTTTTTGTCTTCTCTCTGATTTCTTTCTTTTGTCTAATTGTTTTTTCACATTTATTTTATTAGTCTATTCTCTTGTTCTTTAGTTGCATGTCCCAGGATAAGGCTCTTTTACCTTTTGATTGGGAAATCAATAGAACTCTTAGGCAAATCAAGAAAACCAAACAAATAGCTGAGTCTAGTAAGCAACCTATAGTGAGTGATTCTCTTCCTCAAGTTGAATCTTGTTCTTCCTCATAATCTGAACCTACTTTAGGAGGGTTTATAGACAATCATTTTATGATGGATCAAAATAATAACAATGCTCAAACTGAGAGAGGTGATGCTATAAATAGACCTCAAAATGAAAGGCAAGCTGAAAATGTTATTCATAATGCTAATCTTCAAATGAATAGAGATGAGGAGAATAGGAGTATTAGGGAAATCGATAACTCAAGTGTGAACTGTGATCCATGTGGTTTTTATAACTTTGAAGCTGAATTTGAACTCAAAGGTACCTTGATTAATACCTTACCAAGATTTCTTGGTCTTGCAGGGGATGATCCATATAGACATCTTCAAAACATGCATGCGGTTTGTTCCTCTATGAAGCCCCATGGTGCTCAATTAGAAGATGTGCTAAGGAGAGCTTTCCACTTCACATTAGAGGGAAATGCCAAAGAACGGTTGCAAAGTCTACCTCAACACTTCTCAACACTTACATGGGAACAACTAAAGAAGGCCTTTTTAGAGAAATACTTTCCTGCATCAAGGACATCTAAATTGAGGAAGGCTATCTACGGAGTTCAACAAGATAGTAGAGAAACCTTGTATGAGTATTGGACAAGATTTCTAGCCATGCTTTCTAAATGTCCAAATCATCAAATCAGCAAGTCTAATCTAGTCCAATATTTCTATGAGGGCTTGCTATCTCATCACAAGAACACAATAGATGCTGCAGCCCATGGTTCACTGTTTGATTTGACTCCTCACAATGCTTGGGAATTATTGGAGAAGATGGCTAACAACAACCAACAATTCAGCACAAGGGACAACTAATCTGTCAATGAAATTTTGAGGTCAAATCCTACTAACTTTGACTCTCAAATTGCTGCCTTATCAGAGAAGATGGACAAGAGAATGACTAAGATAGAGCAACTCTTGTCAACTAAACAATGTGGTGCTATGGGAACATCTCAAGCCTTGATAGCTCCCTCTTGTGACTCCTGTGGTTCCATGATGCATTGGACTGAATCTTGCCCTTCTCAATTTGAAGAAGTGTCAACCATGTATCAACAAAGATCCGGTCAATATCAGCAAAGGAACCCTTTCTCCAACACTTATAACGAAGGATAGAAGGATCATCCTAATTTTAGATGGGGAGGAGGGGAGAACAACAAGGAGAGGTTCATGCAGAATAAGTTCCAGCAACGTCAACATTCAGAACAAGCCATAGTTCCTTCCCAAACTACTCAAGAAATTGGTAATTCAAGGAATGATGACATGTCCCTCTTGTTGAAAAGCATGAACAGTATGAATGCTAATCTCAGTGCTATGGCATCTTAAATGGACAAAATTGATAAGCATACCACTGTATCTGATGCAAGAATGGCTGTCATAGAGAATAGGGTTGAACAATGGGAGACTAAGACTTCAAACTTGGCTAACTTTGTTACCCAAATTTCAGATAATCTTAGCAGTTTTCAAGCAAAAACAAGTGGAGCTTTGCCTTCCAATACTGTGATTAATCCCAAGTCATTGAATGCCATAAATTTGAGAAGTGGAAGAAAGGTGACATTCAATGAGAATGATGAAGAATCTGACTTGGATGAAGATCATTACACTAAGGGGAACCTTGTCCAGAAAAAGAAATCACCAAGGGCAGAATCTGAGAGCTTAAGAGAGAAGCAACTTCTGCAAGGAAGAAAAGAAGCTGGATTTAGAAGTGTAACTACTGAAGGTTGCACAATTGAAGCAAGCCCCTTAATTTAGGATGATAAAGGAGTCCATAAAGCACCATTAGGAGAGGACTTGGAGCAATCTTCTTCAAGAATTTCAGAGCCTAACCAGGACAAGGGAAAGATGGAGCAAGAGAAAGTTGAAGATTCTCACATGAACAACAAACCGGGAAGTCAAGGTAAGGAGGTAAGCTTGAAAGATCTGCCTTTTCCTAGAGCTTTTATGTTTGGGTAGAAGGTTGCAAAAGAAAAACAAAATAAAGAAGTCTTAGATTTCTTTAGTAAAATAGAAATTAACATTCCTTTACTGGATTTGTTGAAGAAAGTGCCTGAATATGCAAAATTCTTAAAAGACATTTGCACTAACAAAAGAAAGTTTAAAACTAATGAATTGGTGCAAGTTGGCCCTAATGTTTCAGCCCTTTTTAAAGCTCAATTACCTGTGAAATGCGAAGATCCAGGAGCTTTCTCCATTCCTTGTCAAATTGGTAAGTTTCATATCTCTAAAGCTTTGCTAGATTTGGGTGCTGCTATTAATGTGATGCCAAGTTCTATTTATTATGCTTTGGGAGTTGAAATCATAAAACCTACAAGTGTCTTAGTGCAACTAGCTGATAAGTCTATTAGGAATCCCAAGGGAATCTTAGAAGACATTTTGGTTCAAGTAAAAGACCTTGTATTTCTTGCTGATTTTTATGTGCTAGATATGACTAATGAGGCTATAAGTGAAAGCACATTAATTTTGGGAAGACCATTTCTAAGAACTGCCAATACCATGATTTGCATGAAAGATGGAATTATAAAAATGGAATTTAGTGGTCAAGAAATTCAATTTAATATGTATGAGATGATGAAACATCCACATGAGGATTATTCTCTGTTGGGGCTTAATATGATTGATTTGTCACTTGAAAATGAGTGTGAATCTATTTTGAGCATGATAGCAATGATGATACTGAAGATTCTTTCGTTTCTTTCTCTTCCATATATTCTCCTTCATCTTCTTTTTCTTCACACCTTGATGATGTGCCTAGCATTGATTCTAAAATTGATTGCTGGCTTTCCACTTGGAGTGAGTTGTCTTCAGTTTCATCCATTAAGTCTTCCATTGATGTTAATTCCACACTGTCAAGTGATGAACAACTTGCAAGAAGATTACTTGTAGATTTCTCAACAGCACAAGAGAGTGAATCAACTCCTATACAAGAAGGGGAAGGTGAAAGACACAAGAATCATGATTGCGAGACTAGCCCAACTCTCATGGACGAATTCCCATTCAAGGAGCATGAAGCTGAACTTTCTGAACAATAGGATTTGTCTTTAAATTCTTATCACATTTTGTATTCCACCCCTGTTTACAAGTCACTTGATCTTAATTTCTTTAACTATGCAGAACTGGAACACTTCTTAGGAATCATGCGAAGTGTAGCTGCTCCCAACCCTAGGAGATTAAGCATGACACCAACCAAATTTGCCGAAATATGCAGCATAGGGAGTGCACTTTTGCAATCTAATTTTACTTGTGAAATTGGAATTCCTCAAGATTATTTTGCATTTAACTTTGAGTTTTCACATGGATTTACAAATGTTTTAAATGTATTGTTGCAGGGACCAATCAAGGAGCGTTACTCACATGAGGATGAATGTACAACTGCAATTTTTGGTATTGAAGCTTTGAAGCAATCTGAAAATAATTGCACTACCTTGGAGCTCAAGAAACTGATACCCTCAGTAGTTCAACCTCCTGAATTGGAGCTTAAACCCTTGCTTTCAACACTGAAATATGCATTTTTAGCTGAGAATGAAAGACTACCGGTGATAATTTCTAACTCTTTGACTGATCTTGAAGAGTCTCAGTTACTTACTGTTTTGAAAAGGTATAAAAGTGCAATTGGGTGGTCTCTAGCAGATATTCCTGGTATTAATGCTTCAATTTGCACTCATAGAATCTTGTTAAATGAAAATGCAAAACCCATAAGGCAACCTTAAAGAAGACTTAACCCACTCATACTTGATGTTGTTAAAAAGGAAGTAACAAAGCTGCTTAGTGCTGGTATCATATACCCTATTTCAGATAGTGAGTGGGTAAGTCGAGTTCAGGTTGTTCCTAAGAAAAGTGGGATCACTATGGGTAGGAATGAGAAAAATGAATTAATCCCCACTAGAATCCAGAATTCTTAGTGTGTTTGCATTGATTATAGGAAGCTTAATGATTCTACAAGAAAAGATCATTTTCCCCTACCCTTTATAGATCAAATGCTTGAAAGATTAGCTTGTAAATCTCACTATTGTTTCCTTGATGGTTTCAGTGGCTATTTTTAGGTTCCCATTGCACCTCAAGATCAAGAGAAGACTACATTTACTTGTCCCTTTGGCACATTTGCATATAGAAGAATGCCATTTGGACTTTGCAATGCACCGGGCACATTCCAAAGGTGTATGCTATCTATCTTTAGTGATTTGCTAGAGAATGGGATTGAGGTGTTTATGGATGACTTTACCATCTATGGAAATAGTTTTGATGAATGCTTAGTGAATTTGGAAAAAGCTCTATCCAAATGTGTTGAAAAGGATCTTATCCTGAATTTTGAAAAATGTCACTTTATGGTCCAACAAGGAATAGTTCTAGGTCACCTAATTTCTGAAAAGGGAATAGAGGTAGACAAGGCAAAAGTTGAAGTAATTTCATCTTTACCCTATCCAACAAATCTTAAGGAGCTTAGATCTTTCCTAGGCCATGCTGGATTTTATAGAAGGTTCATAAAAGATTTTAGTAAAGTGACTTTTTCAATGTCCAAATTACTGCAAAAAGATGCTTCCTTTGATTTCACTGATGAGTGTAAAATGTCTTTTAATGAGATTAAATCCAGATTGACTTCTCCACCTATTTTGACTTGCCCTAATTGGAATTTACCATTTGAATTGTGTTGTGATGCCTCTAACAATGCAGTGGGTGCAATTTTGGGACAAAAAGATGGTAAGGCTTCCAAAGTTATTGCTTATGCTTCAAAGACATTAGATAAGGCTCAAACTAATTACACAACTACTAAAAAGGAGCTCTTTTCTATTGTTTTTGCATTAGACAAGTTTAGACCTTACCTAATTAACTCTAAGGTTACTATTTTCACTGATCATTCTAATGTCAAGTATCTTTTCAGCAAGCCACAATCCAAACCGAGGCTCTTAAGGTGGATGTTGTTGATCCAAGAGTTCGATATTGACATCAAAGACAAACTTGGAGCAGAAAATGTGGTGGCCAACCATCTAAGTCGCTTACCAGAAACTACAAGGGGAGTAATTGGTTCAGATTCTGTTTGTGATGAGTTTAAGGATTGTTCTGTTTCTGCCTTGTCTCTCATGGAACCTTGGTATTGTCACATTGTCAACTTTTTAGTTACTGGTCTAATTCCTTCTTCGTTGTCTCATTTTCAGATGCAAAAAATTAAGAGTGAGTCTAAACACTATATTTGGGATCCTCCAATCCTTTGGAAGGTATGCAGTGACCAAATCATTCGAAGACGTATACCAAATGAAGAATTTCAAGACATTCTGCATGCTTGCCACTCTCAAACTTGTGGAGGTCATTTTAGTGCTAACAAGACTGCAAGAAAAATATTGGAAGCTAATTTGTATTGGCCATCACTCTTTAAAGACTCTTATGAGTATTGCAAGAATTGTGATATTTGTCAAAGATTTGGTAGCCTAACTAAGAAACATGAATTACCCCAACACCCAATGCTTTTCTATGAGGTGTTTGAAGTATGGGGTATTGATTTTATGGGCCCATTTCTTCCTTCTATGGGTTTTACATACATCCTTCTTGCAGTTGATTACCTTTCACGATGGGTAGAGGCCATAGCAACCAAAAAGAATGATGCTACCACTGTTTTAAAATTTCTAAAAAATAACATCTTTTCTAGATTTGGCATTCCTAGAGCAGTAGTTAGTGATAATGGCACTCATTTTTGTAATAAATTACTACAAGGGTTATTCACTAAGTATGGTGTAACACATAAGACATCCACACCTTATCATCCCCAGAGTAATGGGCAAGCTAAAAATGCAAATAGAGAAATCAAGAAGGTGTTGGAACGAATAGTTAAACCATCTAGGAAGGATTGGAGTGCCAGATTAGATGATGCTTTGTGGGCATATAGAACTGCATTTAAAACCCCAATAGGCATGTCTCCTTATAGATTGGTTTATGGTAAGATGTGTCACCTACCGGTTGAGATTAAACATAAGTCTCTTTGGGCTGTAAAAGTATGTAACTTTGATTTTGATTCTGCTGGTATGGAAAGATTATTGCAGTTACAGGAACTTGAAGAGTTGAGACTTGAAGCCTATGAGAATTCCAGGTTCTACAAGGAAAAGATGAAGATGATTCATGACTTGCAAATCCTAAGGAAGACTTTCAAGGTTGGAGATAAAGTGTTGCTGTACAAGGCACGATTCACATTTAAACCTGGGAAGCTGAGCACTAGATGGGAAGGACCATACTTGGTCACTAAAGTGCACAAGTTTGGTATGATAGAATTGCTAGATGAGAAGAGCGGCAAGACTTTCAAGGTCAATGGCCACCTGCTCAAAATCTACAAGGAAAATTTTGACCCACCATAATCTCAGGTTGTCCCCTTCCTTACATACCTTAGTCTGTGATTATTTGATTATTTTCATTCTTGAACTCCATTTTTGAACAAGTATGGGGGGGACATAAATAGTAGCAAGTATAGCTTATTTTTAGTTTGTTTTTGAGTATTTTGTTCTTTCTTTCCATTCCTTCCTTGCCCATTTTTCCTTGCTATCTTTTGTTCAAATGTGCATTGAGGGCAATGCAAGGATCAAGTGTGGGGGAGTGAATGTTGTGTTTGGTGTTGTTTGTGTGTCTTTTGTAAAACCTCAGTTTTTCAACAACTTTTTGAAGGTTTAAGCTTGCTTCAGGAATTCTAATGTTACATTTGTGATTGATTTGATTTGGAAATTAATATCTTGAAGTGAAATTTTCTAATGCATAGGATTAAGCATGATGTGTTCTTTAGCTGAAGTGAATGAATATGGAAGACAAAGCCTAGTTAGAAGGCTTCTTTAAGCCTTTATATTCATTTCTGGTGTGTGCATTCACTTATTTCTTATGCTCTCTAGAACTTGTCTTAATTCTTAATCAAGAGCACATGCAACATTAGTACTCTTAAACATCATTGAGGCATTCATTCAAATTAGCTACTTAGACCAAATGGCTAAACCCTACATGATTTATCCCTTGTTACCTATTTGAGCCTTTTAGCTGAATTTTTCCATTCATTTCACTCTCAATTATAAAACTTCTTTCCTACAAGGATGCATATTTCATTTCAATCATTCTTTTCAGAATTCACTAGCATTTTGATGGATTCAATTGATGGATTGATATGAGGAGATGTATACTTGAGCTTTGAAAAAAAAAAAACTGGAAAAAAAAGAGAAAAAGAAAAGAAGAAACATGCGAATGTAAATTAAAAGGAAAAAAGAGAAAGAGAATAGAAAAGTTGAAAATAAATGAAAAAGCAAGAAAGGAAAAGAAATAAAAGCACCTTTATAGCTTAGGAATTCAAGATCAAGAAATCAAACCTTAAATTGAACATTACTAATGCTATTGAATTCTACACATTGATTCACATATTAACTCCATCCTCATATGCATTCTTGTGCATTTCTTCCCCACCTTTACATTACAAGCCACAAAAGTCCTCTTGATTCTTGAGTACTTATGTATTTGAGTGATGGAAAGGTAGAGCTATTACAAGCATATGGTAGAGCATTTGAATAAGTGAATTGAGCGAAAGAACCTTTAACACTTGTGAGTTGAGTGATATACTAATTCCCTTGTGTGATCTTCTATATCTTATTCACTTAAATTAAATTACATATCATTGCTTGATTTCTTTGCATTAGAATGTTCACTGGATGGATGTTGGTTGAAGAATCATTGTTGGTTGTAGTTGTAACCTGAACTTTTGAGCTTGCTTATTCCTTTCTCTCATCCTTCTCTTTCACATTATGTTTAGACCTGATTTGCCTAGGAGTGCAAAAGCTAAGTGTGGGGGAGTTGATAAGTCTCATTATATGCATACAATTCTAGCCCTAAACTCATGCTTTTGCCATCTATATTTGCATACTTTGGTCATAATTAGCTTCCATTGTGCATAAGAGTTGATGAGAGGAATTGTGAGGTTTTGTAGGTGTTTTTACATGTTTTTATATGATTTTATTTGTGTGTACTTTTGATCCCTGCTTTGGTGTGAATTTCAGGGAGTTTCAGTTCTGTCTGAGGTGCCACGGCAGATTTGGGAAGGCGCCGCGGCGGATTTTGTCACACCTTACTTATATAATACCTTAGCATTCATTTAGAACCATTCCAGACCACTTTGGATGGTCTTAAGCTTAAAAATTTTAATTTGGACGTTAATTTTCAGAAAATTACTGTTCACTGTCCAGTTTTCAGATTACAGGTCCAATTTTGAAAAATCATAACTAATTCCAGAAAAATCGTATGGAGGTGTTCCAAAATTCTACGGAAAGCTCTTTCAATGCTCTTTAAGGGAAAAATATTCAACTGAACCCATCCTCACTTAAAACGTATAGTTTATTGGATTAAAATTACTATTCATTTGGTAAAATCTGGACTTTTCAGATTCTGCGCCTTAACTTCGAAAATTCATATCTCATTGTATACACATCCAAATGATGTGATTTACCACTCATTTTAAAGCTTGGGATATGCATTATAAGTGTACCAAATTCCGTAGCTTAACTCATTCATATGATAGGTCGAACTGAAGCTTGAAATTAACTGCTTCAGGACCTACGTTTTATCCCTTAATATCTCTTTACTTTAATTCTTTTTATTTCTTTGGCATACCTAACATGGGCT
The DNA here is from genome assembly GCF_004799145.2 of Neltuma alba. Taxonomy (NCBI): domain Eukaryota; kingdom Viridiplantae; phylum Streptophyta; class Magnoliopsida; order Fabales; family Fabaceae; genus Neltuma; species Neltuma alba. Next base: position 67,949 of record NW_021634444.1, read on the forward strand.
TACTTTTTCCTATTCATGCTCATATACTTTCATTCATGCCATAAACATCCTAAGCACATACATTGAATTGATGGCATTCATAACATAACTTACAACATAGGAGAATTATACATTGAATAATAACATCAATCATTAGCATTAATAATTCTCCACTTCTTCTCCTTGCTTCTCATGCCCTTAGTGCCCATCATTGATTTGAACTAAATGGTTGGTTAGGGAGGGGGTGAGATTCGGGGGAATCTCAGTAGCAAACAATACCATATTAATCATGCTAGATGGATGCTCATGCACTACACGCAACTTGTTTATTCTCTTGTTAATTAGTGACATACCAGCATGCTCAAAGCTAACTTCTTGATGCATGGCCATGGAGACATAATCTACTCATCACGAATAGCAATTACAGCAGCTAAAACATGTCACAACAACATGCAAATAACATGTACACGGCAACACACAAGCATACCATATCAAGCAATGACAATAGGTAAGTTCACTACCTTGCACCTCAAGCCTTCCTCTTACTTTTCCTTTGACTCCCTTGACTTTCCAACCATGGTAGCTTTAGCCCAACATCATCAAACATCCTCTCAGATGTTTCAAGATCCTAAACATAATCACATTGGTCACACAACCCATTAGGACCAAGACATTATATAAAGTTCAAGACTAGCTTTCTTGAACCTCAACCCTTTCTCTTAGTCTTAGGGTTTTCTTTCTAGCTTTTCTAACATAAATCTCATCATTTCCCATCCTTATGATCCATTTCTTGTCAATTAGGACCACTTTAGATGGCTTTATATTCAAGAATATCAAATCTGGAAAATTTGGTTCGCGGGTACTGTTCACGCAGAATCTCAGGAATTTTTGATCAACTTTCAAAATTCATAATTAAATCTAGAAAAATCCAAATTGAGTGCTTCCAAGTCTCACTGAAAGCTAATTAAGTTAAATTTAAATGAAAAATAGTTTCAGGAACCAATTCTATGCCGAACAGTACCATAATTGTACGGAACTCGACAATCTCCCAAAAGTTCAACACTGTTTCCAGATTTCAAACCCTAACTTTGAAAAATCACCATAAATGGTACACATATCCAAATAAAGTGTTCTACCCATGGATTTAAAGCTCATAGAGTGTACTTTAAGAATGCCAAATTTTAGAACCAGATATGAACAGTAACTAATTCGAAAAAGCCATCAAATCAGCATGTAATTCTTCCAATTTTCACATAGATCCACTTGGATCTACCATACTTTGAGGTGTTCTAGCAAGATCTAACAACCAAACTCCCTTCCCCACTCATCAACCATTTCGACTAGCCATCAAAAGGGAGAGAAGACATATTTTCAACCATAAAAGAGAAAGAAACCAAGGCAAGAACACATCTAGAGCCAAGAACTCACCTTGAACCTTGATTGTATGACCAAAGTTGATGCCTTTCTCTTGGTTTTCCCTCAAAACTCTCTCTTTTTCCCTCTCTTCATGCCTTGCACGAAATTCCCATCTGATTTAGGGGAGAGATGAGCTCATTAATGTGTACAAAATATCCCACCAACCATCATTAATGTTATGCCAAGTGTCATTAGCCTACTTAATCTTAATCCTCTCTCTTAATTAACTTAAATCATAATGTAATTAAATTTCAAAGTTAAGATCCTCTCCATTGGTAGCTTGACACTTGGAAAGCTTTAATTACCATCCATTAAAAGCTTGACAAGTGGCTACTTTTGGGCCAAGCAAAGTGCAAGACTCTGATTAACACTTTATCGGTGCACTTTTACTCCGGGTTTAACTTCTTTTCTATAATTACAGTGCTCTGGCCTCTGTAATTATTTTTTGTCAGATCCATAAATTCTCTTTAATTTTAGAGAGTATCTATGAATTTTCTTAGCCCATAACACTTCCTTTAAGCCTTGCATAAAATTCATTTACTAAAATACCCTTTTATCGGCAAAACCGGCTCTTTAATTTCTTAAAGCCACTCTATTGGCCTTTTGGTTACGGGACTAATTTTATAAATTAGTACAACCTTTCAACCATTTAACCTCATTTTTGTATACACTTTTGAGGTCTCTTGCTATTTCAAATAATTACCTCAAATGGTATACTTTTTACCGGTCACAACCTCATAAATTCCATTTAAGCTGCCTCAGGGGTATTTTCATCTTTTCTCTTCATAGAAGAGCCTTAGAATATTATTTCCAATTTTCTAGGATTTTCTTGGAATTCTCTGCGTACTCTTCCATTTTTACCCCTATTGGTCATAACTTTCTGAATTTACAGTTTAGTCCCTTCTTGGACTTAGCTTCATATAATCCTCTCTTTGAGGCTTCTAGCTTAACCTTTGGCTTGTATCTAGCCTCTTTTCTCTTTTTGGGCCTTCGAGACTTTACTAGAGCCTCTAACCTTAATTATACCCGAGCCCCTGAAAACTTTTACTTTGCAGTGTAGTCCCTGAAACTGCTTTAACTTCCTTTTTCATCTTTGGGACTTCTGCTCACAGGGGTCTGGTAACCTATTTAATTTAGGCTATTTCTGGAACGTCTAGGCCTAAAAGTCTGGATGTTACAGATTTCCAAGGGGACTCTCGATAAAAGGCGCCGCGGCGGATAGACGAAGGTGCCGCGGCGGACAGAAGTTTTCATGAAGCTCAGAATCACTAATCGAAATGATGCCATACAGGCCAGGTGCCGCGGCGGATGACGAAAAATTCTAGATTTAAATAGCAGAGTCACGCGCTTCAACTAGGAGATCAGATTTCAGTTCCTCAATCTCCCTCCAAATGCGATTTTCTTGCTCTCTCCGCCCTCTCTCATTTCTCTCTTCCATTTTCGTCCAAATTCATGAATTTCCACCGATCAACCATGAATCTTTCACCAATTCTTGCTGATCCTACCCTAATCCAGAGTATGAGTAGCTAAATTTCCAAGTTCTTCTAGCAATGAAGCTGACCTGAGTTCATAGAGCTGAAGAGGGAGTCATTCAGATCTAGTTTCTACTTTCCATTCTAAGGTTCATTTGTTTCAGTTGAACAATTGTGGTTAGAATGAAGGTTGGATGATTAGATTTATGTTTCTTGGAATTTAGATCTGATTGAACATTCAGATGTGAGTTGTGTCCTTTAATTCAGTTGAATAGAGAATTCTCTGTTGATTTGTAAATCTAATTCATTTTACTTGGACTGTTGTTCTGTAAATCTAAATTTTGGTTGAATATATTGATGATTCACAGTTGTGATCATTCTTAGAGAATTGCAACTTGCTTCTCAAGTGTTCTTATCAATTAATTTTCCTTCTCACAGACCAAAACAATGAATCTAGTAAGATAGTTGTTTTTGATCTATGTTAAGAGAGATTTGAGCAGTAGCTGAATCTATCCATTTAATTGACATTAAGAGACTCCAAATTATAAGATTGAACAAAGAAGGTTGGATAAATTGCTAGGGGAACTACTATCTCTTATCTGAATCTTCTTTTGCATTTTATCTTTCATTAGATTTGTTTCTTGTTTCAATTTCTGTTTTCTGAAACTCAAGCTTTCATCTTGGTAATTTGATAATTAAAAGTGAATTGTTAAGAATTGAAATACAACCTAAGGCTCCTTGAGAAGAATGACCTAGGTAGTGCCTCACTTGCTGCATTTCCCTAGTAAAACTTTGATTACCTAGCGACAAGGTATATCACACAACCTGATCGAACCACTAGAGGTTTTAAACCAAGAATCACAACTTTGCTTTTAAGCTTCCAATACTTATTCCTTTTAGTTTACCCTACACCATTCCTCATTTTAAGCATCATGGAAGCCTTAAAACATTGAAAAACTCATCCTAGGGTTCATTCCTTCACTTGGCCGAAATGAACACTTGAGGAAATAACCATGAAAAATGCTTTAAAACAATCTAAACTCACTTGCAAACACTAAGATCTAACTTGTGTTGTTGTATTTTAGCAAGTGTGATGAACAAAACTCCCTTCCCTTTTCTATTAATCAGTTTGGTCAGCCACATAAAGAGTGAGAAGACAGATTTTTCAACTGTAAAAAGGGAAGAAAAGAAAGCAAGACACATCTAAAAACATGAACTCACCTTGAATCTTTGCTTGAATGACCAAAGGAGCTCACTTTCTCTTGCTTTTCTCTCAAGCTCTCTCTTTTCTCTTATTTCCTCCCCTGGCCAAACTCTCATTTGAAAATATGGGGAAGATGAGCTTGATTAATGGTCCAAAATATCTCAACCACCTTCTTTAATGATAGTCCAAGTGTCACTACCCTACTAAATCTTGATTTCTCTTTCATAATTAACAAAATTCCAAATAAATTATTCACTAAAGTCAAGATCCTCTCCATTTGAGGAATGATACTTGGAAAATTCAAATCTTCTCCTTCAAGAGCTTGACACATGGCTCAATATGATCCCTTTGATTTGCAAGACACTAATCTTGCTTTATCAGTATATTTTAGGCTCTGAGTTTGACTTCTTTCCTATAATTATAGTAGCTTGGCCTCTATAATTATTTTCTGTCAGATCCTTAATTTAATCTCCTCATTTTTATCTTCCCAAATTGCCTTCTTTGCCTCAAAATTAATTTCTTAATAATTAATTAAAAAGGAGAATTAATTTCCTTCCCTTAAGGGATTCTTCCACTTTTCATCATTATTTGGAAAAATCTTGGATACTTGAGGGTCTTCATTTAATTCCATAATTCCTTATAATTCCTTGGGATCTCATAGGAATTTTCTTAGAATTTTATTCCTCTTAAAAATATTTATTTGGAAGTTTCCAAATAAAATCCCTTAATTAGCCTAAATCACCCTTAAATTCTCTTATAAACTATCTAAGGGTAATTTGGTCATAAAACTAACTTTATAATTTCATATAATTCTCAAAGAATATTATCCTTATTTTTTCTTAATTTTCCAAGGCTTGGAAATATTTTTTCCTTATTTAAAATTTGACCAATTTTCCTTAATTAGTCAAATTCCTATTTTTGGCTTGGAAAATTACTGGAATTATTTTCCACCAAAATTCTCCTTATTATTTTTAATCCTTAATAATTTGAGAATATTTCTTATTTCTAATTATCATAATGCTGGATGTGACATTAACTCTTTTTTGGTTTTGCTTCAATGGTTTCGCTCCTTCCTCTAAAAGGATTCTATGGGTGTATACAGTTGGGCAAATATCAGGTATGTCTATTAGAGTCCATCCTATGGCTTTTTTATACTTTTTCAAACAACCTGTCCTCCTCTTGTAAGGATAGGTAATTAGCAATAATGATTGGAAGTTGCTCATTAGACTCTAAGAAGGCATACTTAAGGTTGGGTGGTAAGAGTTTAAGCTCAAGTATAAGGGGTTGGACCAGAGAAGGGATTAATTGAGAAATATCAATAGAAGAAAGTACAAGACCACTCCCCTTTCCCTTCTCAACCGTTGATTGGATTCCGAGATTGATGGAGTCCACCACTTGTCCCTCTATTCCTCTAAGGGTTGAGTCAACCAGTAGTTGACTATTGTTAGTAATAGCCTTGGGTACTATATCTGCATCACTTAAACAACAAGTTAGGGCATTATCAAACAAATACATCAAGGCATAAGAAGAGATGGTATAAGAAATTAGTTCATAAGGTGAAGGAGGAATATCTATGGCCCTTAAACCATGTCTCCTTCTATAAAGTAGGTGAGAAAGTGGAATAACAAAAGTGGATAAGTATTCTGGACTTGCAGCAGCGTGAGATGTTAGTCGTGGTGAACAATAAATTTTGTCATGACTAGTTGAAAGAAGAGAGCTTCCACCTCTCGGGATAGAACTATTCGTCGCGGCTAAAGTTTCCTCTCATCACAGCAAATAAAGGTAGTAAGCTTCCTTTTCAAAATTTGCAATGTTCTGCCTCTCCTTGAGATTTAAATCTCTTACGACACTAATAAAGAACCTTTCTCTAAGAGACTCATTACTAATAATTGGAGGTATAGTGCTAATGTAGGATCCAGACTCACCAGATGATAATAAAAGTAGATGTGAGGCTGGTCATGTACAATTAACTATTACACAGTTAAGACACGACTCGTTACCACCACATGAACATGTAGAAGGAAAAGAATAAAGAGAAGAAAATAAAGTAAGAAATCTGTACTCATCAAGCAAGGACTCACATGAATAAAATTCAGAGATATCAGAGAAAACCTCACTTAATTCAAACTCAAAAACAGCATCATCAATAGTAATATCAATAACATTTAAACCCTAAAGAGAATAATCCCCATATGGATACCTCATTGCCTCATACATATTGAAAGAAACAACTTGCTTCCTACCTCCATGGTTATGACACTATCTTTTATTCAAATCATCTATTGAAAGTCCTCAAGAATGGTCTACCAAGAATGAGTATGGACTCATGAGACAACTCATTAGCCATGTCAAGCACATAAAAATCAATAGGAAAAAGCAAACCCTTAACTTGGACAAGGATATCCTCTAGAATCCCCTTAGGTTTCCTAATTGTTCTATAGGCTAATTAGAGTACAATAGTGGTGGTTTGTAAGGCACGGACTCCTAAAGCTCAATACACCAACTAAGGCATGACATTTATAGCCACCCCCAAATCAAGTAAGGCTCCTGCTATGGCAACTTTTCTTGTAGTGCAGGGAATAGTGAAAGCATCGGGATCTTGGCATTTGATTAGGATTTGAGGTTTGAATAAAGCAGATACATTTAGGCTAACCTAAACTAACTCATAGGGTTTAAATTTTCTCTTATTAGCGCAAAGCTCTTTTAGGTATCTAGCAAAAGGTAGAGAATTCTTAATTAAATCTATGAAAGGTAAATTCACTTCAAGTTTGCTAAAGAAATCTACAACCTCTTTCAGTTTTTTGGATGCTACAACCTTTTTAGACATAATATATGAATTTGGAAAAGGAAGATCTTTAGGATTTACCTCCTTACCATTATGCACCAAGGTTCCTTTTTTGCTCGATTCTTCGTTCTCTGTAGTACTTGGAAGCTTGTCCTTTGCTTGTTGAGAATTGATATGACCTTTTCCTCCCTTTTGCTTTGCCTTTTTGGATTATTCCTCTTGGCATTCATTTGTGTCACTACCCTCTTGGTCAACTTCTTTTAAATCTATGGATTTCTTGAGTAATGCATTCTCTTTAGTGCCTTCAGAAAACTTCATGGGTGAAAGAGGTGGGCTTTCAACTTCATCATCTTTGCCCTTCTCACAAGCAAATTTAACTTGCTTCCCGCTCCTAAGAGCAATGACATCGAGAGATTTAGACTTATTACAGTGTTTAAAGGCATTAAACTGCTAGCCTTAGCTTGCTAATCATTCATGGTGTTAGACATTTGAGTGACAAACCCATTCAAATTCTCATGTTTAGTTTCAAGTTGCTTAATCTTTGAGTACACTATAGCAAAAGTGTTCTCAAACTAATTCTCTATAACTTCCATCTTCCCTTCTATTTGGCTCATCTTGCTATTGAGGAAAGCTATCTTGCTGTCACTATTAGACATTTGACTAGACAAGTTCTCAATCCCTTTCATGATAATTTGCAACTCATTGCTTCCACTACTTGGTTGTTGTTGAGGATTAACCAGAACTACAGCAGTAGAAGGATTAGGTCTCTGATTGTTACTCAAAGAACTACCTTGGTAGTTATTTCCCTGATAATTCCCAACTTGACCTTTATTGTTGCCTCCCCTCACTTGAAGTTAGGGTGATCCTTCCATTCGGGGTTGTAAGTATTAGAATATGGATCTTTTTTCTAGTATTGATTCATCTGCTATTGATACATAGCAGATATATTTTCAGTTGGACTAATACAGTCTTTAGTTCTATGCATTAGAGAATCACATATGTGATAAGAAGCATTGACGAAAGCGAAAGGCTCAGTATGAGATTGGTTACTCCTTATATTCCAAACTGTAGAAGTTAATTTAGCCATGTCTTAGGCTAGTTTAACAAGGAGTGGGTCTCTTTCACCTTTATACCCTTTAGTTTCTTTAGGGCTTACATGTTGACAGTTCAAGGCAAAGGTACAGATCAATGCCCAAGCAGCTTATGGCTCTATTAACTCAACTGATCCCTTAGCCGTAGCATGTCACGTTCGACAATTGGGTAATTAGGAATAAGGAATATTCCTAAATAATTAAAGGTAAAAAATGACAAGGAGAGATAGAAGAATTTTTAATGGAAAATAATTATTATGATTTTCCAAGACAATTATGGAAATTTGACTAATTAAGGAAAATTGGTCAAAAGTAATTATGGAGAAACATTTCCAAGCCTTAGAAAATTAAGGAAAAATGAGGATAATATCCTTTGAGGGTTATATGAAATTATAAAGTTGGTTTTATGACCAAATTACCCTTAGATAAATTATAAAAGAATTCAAGGGTGATTTAGGCTAATTAAGGGATTTTATTTGGAAAATTCCAAATAAATATTTTTAAGGAGAATAAAAATTCTAAGAAAATTCCTATGAGACCCCAAGGAATTATAAGAGATTATAGAATTAAATGAAGACTCTCAAGTATCCAAGATTTTTTCAATACTTGTGAAAAGTGGAAAAATTCCTAAAGAGAAGGAAATTAATTTTTCTTTTTCTTTAATTATTAGGAAATTAAATTTGGAGACAAAGAGGGCAATTTGGGAAGAGAAAAATGAGAAGAATAATTTAGGGATCTGATGGAAAATAATTACAGAGGCTAGAGCACTGTAATTATAGAAAAGAAATTAAATCCGGAGCAAAAATGCACTGATAAAGCAAGTAGAGTCTTGCACTTTACTTGGCCTACAAGTTACCACTTGTCAAGCCACCAATGGAGAGGATTTGAAGTTGCCAAGTGTCAAGCCAATAATGGAGAGGATCTTGACTTTTGAAATTAATTTCATTTGGCATTAAGTTAATTAAGAGAGAGGATTAAGATTAAGTAAGCACTTGACACATGGCATAGCATTAAAGGATGTGTCATAGCATTAAAGGATGGTGGTTGGGATATTTTGGCTTGAAGAAAAAGCTATCCCTCCCACTAATTCAGATTCATTTCGTCCAAGAGGGAGAAGGAGAGAAAAAGAGTTATCTTCAAGTGTGAACAAGAGGAAAAGCAAGCGTATTTGATCTTCCAACTAAGATTCAAGCTTGGTAAGTTGTTCTAAGATGTTCCTTGCTTTGTTTTCTTGAGTTGTATGGTTGGAAAATCACTTCTTGTCCCTTCTTGTTGCTGGCCAAAATGGATTTAGTGTATGTAAGGAGGTTTTGTTTTTAAACATAGCTAGGACACTATGAATAAAGGTGGTTTCAAGTGGTCTAGTGTTGTTTTGAAAAGTTTTTCATGGTTGAACTCCAAGAGCTATGGTTCGGCCACTTTCAAAACTGAACCTTAGTAAGAGTTTTTCAATGTTTTAGTGCTTCCATGGTGCTCAAAATGAAAAATGGTGTAGGGCAAACCAAAAGGAACAAGTGTTGGAAGCATTAAAACCAAAGTTGTAATTTTTGGTTCAAGCACCCCTTTTGGTTTGGTCAAGGGTAACTAAAAGGAGGATTTTTATTTTCTTGGATCTAAGTACACATTTGGAATCTACATGAAAAACCATGTAGGAATAAGTCAAGAAGAAATTTTTAGAGTTAAAAGGAAACAAGTTCAAAAATAGTGAACAAAGATGGAAGCTTTAAGGAGCAAGAGTCATTTATGATTTGTGTTCTTGCTTTTTCTTCGTAGGTTAATGTATCTTGCTGCCCTTTTTGATGGATTGCATTGCTAGGGTTTGATATTTGTGAAGCAAAAGAAGAGAAAGAAGGAAGGCTCAAGCTTTTGGAGCAAGGTAGTGAGTTAAACCTAACTACTAACACTAACTGGCATTATTGATTATTGCATGATTAATTGCTATTATGTGGTTGAACTTTCTTGATTGTGATGTGGCTGCTCTTTGCACCTTCTTGCTTTGGCATTTGCATGATTGAGTTTGCCAAATGATAAGCATGCTAGTTCACCAATAGTAGTTAATGTAGTTATGCATAATGATGATGCTTGTTGGTGCTATGGTTGGTTAATTTGCTATTGGGATTTCCATGAAATCTCACTCCCCAAATGCAATCTAACATTTTTGGGTCTAAATCATCCAAGGGAAAGCTGCAGATTGAAGGTTAAATTTATGGTGTTTTTCCATAAAATTCATGGACTTTTTTGTTATGTATATATTGAGCTAACAGTGCTGTAAACTCACTGACCCTGCCACGTTTAGGAAACTTTTCGATTAAGCTTCCGAATTCTTTTAATCACGAAATTTGGTATGATTATAAATAACATTCTGAGTTTCAATTTGATAGCTAACACATTAAAAACAGCCAAGTATATGATTTTTAATGATTTTTCAAATTTAAAGGTCAGAATCTGGAAAAGGGGTTTTTGGCAAATGGACAGTGTTACATTTCATAAAAACCTGATGCTTTTTCCTAAGGAATTGGATTACAAGATTATTTTTTCTTGAAATAGAACTTAAAGAGCTTTAAATATAATTTTGAGCCACCCCATTTGGATTTTGGTGGAATAAGTTATGAATTTTTGAAGTTGGGCCAGAAAAACTGGATTTTTTTACCTAATGAATAGTAAAAATCCGAAATTTAGAGTTTTTAAGGTAAAAAGTGAGCCCAAGACCATCCAATGTGGTCTACAATGGTTTTAAATGGAACCTAAGTTGATAAAATAGTAAGGTGTGACATTTTTGATATTAGAGAGGAGGTTTTGGCATAGGATAGAATGCTCTACTTAAATTACTCATTGGGTAACGTGGTTGGTTAGGAGGATCTAGTGAAATGGACCATAGAGACTGCTAGCCCAGGATATTCAACAGAGGAGTCCAACATTTATCCAAAGCATTGGGCTAACCATTTATGGATTTCCAAAGGACAATTACTGTACCTACCTGGACTCGGTGACCTGATAGATCCCGTAAGTGGCTTGTATCAAGAACCACTGGACATTAGCCTTTGCATTCAATCCATTAGACAGCATGTCACCCCAAATGTGCGTCTAAGCGACATTTCCTGACCCAGTATCAGGCTAGTGAAACCCCTGGCACTTGCAATGCCTGACCCTGCTTTAACGGAGCTTAAGATCCATATTCATGAGCAGTTAAAAGGAAAGTTAGAGATTTTGGGTCATCACATCAAGAATGATGAGAATCAATAAGATCCGAACATTTACCTAGATTATCTTTAGGGGGTTGAAGGTGTTGTATTAGACGTATGGATTAAATAAGTAGGTTATGCTGGCAATGTCTGGTTATTATGTTATTTGCTTTTCATATGTATGTTCTGAACCTGCTGCTTTGGTTGATGCATAAGCACTATATGCCAAATGTTTTGGTAAATGAAATCTAAGCATGATGTTTACTTCTTGTTCCTTTACTATATTATCTGAGTAGTTAAATACAATGGTTAGAACTCGACGAAACCCTTCGCCAGAGAGATCCCCAGATCAGGACACAAGGGTCCCTCCTAACGCACTGCAAATAATTCTGGATCGTCTCGAGCAATAGTAAAAGACCATCGAAGAGATGAGGGCGGCACAGGCTCGCCAGGGACAAGAGAGGGATGCCGCGATAGCTGCAGCAGTGGTAGCGGCAATGGCTAATCTCGACAGGAGGCAGCCAGAGGAAGAAACCCCATCAGCACAAGCAACAGGACCATTGCCTAGAATGGCAATACCGGCGGTAGACCCTGACGGTATCCAGCAATGGATGGCATGTTTTTGTAAACACAACCCATCGTTATTTGATGGAGTGTTTGACGTCTAAGTAGCAGAAGACTAGATTAACCGGTTGGAGAAGATTTTTAAAGTATTAGATTGCCCGATAGAGTGGAAAGCCCAGATGGCAATTTACAAGTTAGAGAAAGATGCTGACCATTGGTGGAAGAATACTGAACTTATCCTGGATGCTCGAAACACGAGGGTGACATAGGAAGTGTTCCTTGAGCAATTCCATGAGAAATATTTTCCAAGGTCAGTCAGGGATGAAAGGGAAGCGGAATTCTTGACCCTGAAGTAGAAGGATAATGAGCCATTTGATGAGTATTTAGCTAAGTTTATCCGTCTCTCCCACTATTCCAGTTACCTGTGTTACCAAGATGATGAGTGATGGATGACAAAGAAGATGGTCAGAGGATTAAAGCAGTCCTTAAGGGAGATGATTGCTCCCAGGCAGTTCGAGCACTTCAACAAGGCAGTTGAGGCCTGCCAAATTACAGAGAATAGCCTGAATCATCATCTGATGATTAAGTCTACTCCCAAGTCAGAGAAGGGAGATCAAGGTGGCATCTCCTCAAATGCCAATAGGAAGAGGAGGCCATGGGACAATCGAAAGAATAAGAAAGAGACAAGCCCTCAAATAGTAAGGAATGTCCAGCTTGCAGCAAGAGTCACGGTGATAGACCATGTTTGGCCGGGCAGAACATCTACTACACTTATGGCAAGCTCAGACACTTCTCGAGAGAATGTCTAAAGAATATGGAAAAGGCAAGGCCACGCACCCAAGGAAGAGTATTTGCCATCACACATGAAGAAGCCTAGAAGCCACCAGAAATGATCTAAGGCATGATCATTATTAACAACTTCCTAGTGATTGCAATGTTTAATTAGGGTGCTAGTGGTTCCTTTATTTTGTATGATTGAGCTAAAAGACTTGGCTTAGTTATGGATATATTGCTGTATGATATATATGTGTGTCCACACTAACACATCATAGGAAAATTACATCTGATGTGTGCTTAAACTATATAGTTGTTATGAGCGTTGTTGACTGCCTTAAACTTGATATGTATGTCTTACATGAAATGTAAGGAATTGAAAGACATGTAGTAGAACAATAACTTTAAACTTTTCCAATCCCTTGCTCGGATCTACCGATTGTGTTTAAGTCAAGTAGTAAGAGGTGTTACCTACGGTATTTGAATCGTTGGTGGCTCAGGGATTCCAACGTTCGGGATGCCTATGCTCTCCTTTTGATCGTGAGAAGTTGACAACTTAGATCGGCTTCCTCTACCGGTATCCACATGAACAGCGTTCCAATCATGAACGACGTGCTAGCGCCTCTTGTCCTTCTAGGGCTTTTTCGAGAATCCGTCCTCATCGTTTCTATTTTGGCCGTTTCTTATTTGCAAACCTTTTGCACTCTCACACACCTAAAACCTTAGCTCCTAAATATCAAATATATAGGATGCTATCGGTATTATGAAGGATATTGGATTTCAGAATTAATCCTAAATTAATTCTGAAATTAATACAATATCATATATTGCGTAATCTGATAAGAAATCAATTAAATAAATATGGTTTATATCAAATCCGTCCCACAGATTTAATTCACCTATTCATTTAATTCAAAATAAAGATATGACGGAGTTATATTTGATTTATTCTAATAAATCAAATTTGAGATATTATATTATACCATATCAATCTAGAACTGATATAGATTTCATTTATCCTAATAAATCAAATCTAAGATATCATATCAATCTAAATTTCAAATTTAAAAGTGATAGAGATTTAATTTATCCTTATAAATCAAATCTTATAAATATCTCTTATATCATATAATATATATATGCAAATTTATATATATATATATACACACGTCCACCCTAGATTATTCATTGAATCTGGACATATCTTAGATTCAATGAATCTGGACATCATAGCTTGTGTTGGGCTATTTTGTGTGCGACCCTGTAGGCCCATATGAAGTTGACAGTGGGCCATTTACTATAATAACTCACAAGTCGTAAGGGGTCTCTAGCAAGACATCAGGACTATCCAAATCATATGAGAATCGATGAACGATGTAACCTTTCATGCAACTATTTCACGTCCTTTTTGTCACACGACATTTTGGTCATAGATGAGGCATGGAGAACGTCATCCTCTTATTCCTGACTGTTACTTTCTCGATCCCTGAGTAGTCTGAGTATAGAAATGGAACTACCTTTCCATTATAGTATGGCCATACATTTCTCAGACTCACTCATCGAGGGGCCCAGTAATATCTCTCTATGAATGTGAGGGACAAATTCCATCTTGACCATTCACATTCCTCCATATGAAAAACCACTAAGCCTGAACATAGTCTTTATGATCACTCGGTCAAAAGTGACTTTTGACTAGGTCAAAGCTGAGCGTTTCTCATGTAGGAATCCATGATGATCTCAGGTCAAAGGGCATAGTGACATGGTTTGTATATGAGAGAAGCTTATGACTTAACCCATGTAGCTCTCTCATAGCGGGTCGGTCCAACACCTTGTACTGTTACATGTGCCTATGACTTTGATTTATATCTCTATACATCTTCAAAGTCATACTGGTCTTATTTCATCTCTGCTCCCACATAAATGACCGACCAGGGACATTTAGGATAAAATCATGAGTTATCCAAGGATAGTCATCACAGTAAACATGCAAATAATATGATAACATAATTAAGAAATTCATAAATCAGTAATGTTCATAACACAATGATTGGCCCCTAGGGCATAATTTCCAACATGAAATTGATGAGGTGATTGGATTGAATTGGTTGTTGTCCCATAATGGCAAGGACAAAATCCTAATCCTACCCCTAAGAGAAATGGAGTAAAATCCGGAAGTTAAGTTAAACTTTGTAACGGAAGCTCATATGAGCAATGGTATGATGAATGAAGCTATGTGAGACTAGCAGAGGTTAAAAGAAAAGTAATGATAAGAAGTTATATAAGATAGTTAGGGGTTGAGTCTACTTATCACTAAGAAGGTGTAAGTGGTCACCTAAGCTAGACAAACTCTTACAGCCTCGGTAGGGCTAGGGAACCATAATAGAGTAACTATCTCAAGTCCTGGAATAGATGAATAGGAACTTGGAGATAGTGAAGTCAAGATGGAGAGCCCTAGTGAAATGTCTTAAGGATTAAGAAGACGAGGACGAAATAGATAGCTATGCAGGGAACTAGCTTAGAGGTTGGCATATTCCCCTTAATGTTAAGAGATACTCAGTCGCTTGGGATTTAGGTTAAGAGGCACCTTTTTCAGGAGATAAGGTCTTGGCTAGGAGTTTTCCTAGAGTAGGTGGGAATTGGTCCTCCAGATTAGAATTTACATCGCTCAAGATGGAGCAAGATACCCTATTTGAGTAGGAAAAGGAAGCAGCCGAGGCAAGGCAAGTGGAGTTGACCTTACCTAATAGAAGCATGACTAGCCAAGAATGAAGCTAGGCTTAGATGTATCTGAGCTTAGCAGAGTACTAGAACAAGTAGAAAGAAGAAGAACCTCAAAAGTCCTCTCCCTATGACTTCCAAAAGCAGCTGCGAGTAGAAAGAGAGGTTCCCTCTGGTAAGGATATGATGTCTGGATGGCACGCTACAGACATAGCAACCAGTAAGAGCTTGTACTTCTTGCATTGAAATACTAGGCATTATGCATGTTAGAGTATGCTCATACTGAAAAGTAAAGTAGAGGAAAGAGAAGTTGCATAAGTCCTCTCTTTGCACCATTCTAAAATAATAAGAAATGGTAAGAGTAGCTGGAGGAATAAGAGAATTCCTAAAATAGATTGGCTTAGGCACCTAAAGAGATAAATAGGTGGCGTGGGGTATTGGTTCTTGGAATAGTTTTAGGGAATTATCAGTTAGGTGACCAACTGAGTAGAGGTAACTTTACTTAGTCCTATAGTCTAAGTCTCCCAGGGATCGGTACCTCTTTGGGAAGATAAGGACTAAGGATGAGTTGGAGTTATGAAAGCCTCCTTCGGTTGTAAACTGATACTAAGAGAGTGCTCATGACTTCCTTCTAGATAACCTTATCATTAGCTAGGCTGGGCTCAATTTCCTTCCGATTAATAGAGGAAAGCCAAAGTTAGAAGAATTAAAGCCGTAAGACCTGAACAAGAGACATTCAGGCTAGCTCCAAATACAGGAAGAACTCCATGCAATATAGAGACAGACTGAGTATTGACGAGCAAATCCTTAAGATGAGGCGAGAGACAAGAATGTGAGCTAAAAAGACCCGAGTAAAGATAAATCAGGAAAGGGTCTAAGATAGCAAAGTGCCAAAGTTGAACCTATTAGAATCAGTGCCTCAGATTCCCGTAAGCACTATTTAGTTAAGCGTGCGTGGGCAAGAGTAACCCAATGATAGGTAACCTCTGGAAAATAATGTTAGAGGGTGTAAAAGCCAAAAGTGTCAGCCATTTTGGCAAGAATGCACTAAGTCTAGCAAAGAATAAAGGGTGAAGGTTAAGGAAGCTGTTAGGCTACCGAGTGTCCTAAGCAGTATGGTTTTGGACTATGACCCGAGATTTACTTGAAGTTTTGGGGGTCCTTATGAAAGAAATGGACACTACTCTCAAATTCAGTATAACCTGCTATCCTAAGACGGATGGGCAGACACAAAGAACGATATAGATGTTAAAAGATATGCTGGACACATATGCGCTTATTTCTGGTGGTAAATCGGATGCGTACTTACCGTTAGCTGAAGTATTGTAAGATGGTAATTTCCACGCAAGTATCCGAATGGCACCATACAAAGCACTCCTTGGGAGGAAGCATAGATCTCCCTTGTGCTGGACAGAACTCAATGAATGAAGTAAATATGGTCCTAAGATAGTGGATCATACTTCCCAGTAGACTAAAGTTATTCAACAAAGACTTCTAACGACTCAAAATAAACAAAAGAGCTACCCAGACACTAAAGAAGACCGTTAGGGTTTGAAGTTGACGATCAAAGTGTAACGACAATGGAAGTCGGTCGATCCTCAAAGACTAAAAAGCTAGGTCCAAAGCATCTTGAATCATTTCAGATTTTGACCAGAGCTGGACCAGTGGCTTATAAGTTGGCCCTCCCCTCAAATTTGAATTGGATTCATGATGTCTTCCATATCTCCCAATAAAAAAGTATCATCCAGATCCAACACATGTCATAAGCTATGATGACATTATGCTCCGAGACAATTTGTCTTTGAGGCCAGACCAAAGAGAATCATGGATCAAAGGTCAAGAAGCTAAGAAACAAGCAGATCTTGTTTGTCGAGGTGGTCTAGAAAGGTCTTACACCAAAAGATGTTACGTGGGAGATGGAGACTGAGACAAAAGGAAAAGTACCCTAAACTTTTCCAATAAGATATACCTTAAATTTTGAGGACAAAATTTATTTAGGGGGAGAAATGTCACATCCGAAAATTGGGTAATTAGGAATAAGGAATATTCCTAAATAATTAAGGTCAAAAATGACAAGAAGAGATAGAAGAATTTTTTATGGAAAATAATTATGATTTTCCAAGCCAATTATGGAAATTTGACTAATTAAGGAAAATTGGTCAAAAGTAATTATGGAGAAACATTTCCAAGCCTTGGAAAATTAAGGAAAAATGAGGATAATATCCTTTGAGGGTTATATGAAATTATAAAGTTGCTTTTATGACTAAATTACCCTTAGAGAAATTATAAAAGAATTCAAGGGTGATTTAGGCTAATTAAGGGATTTTATTTGGAAAAATTCCAAATAAATATTTTTAAGGAGAATAAAAATTCTAAGAAAATTCCTATGAGACCCCAAGGAATTATAAGAGATTATAGAATTAAACGAAGACTCTCAAGTATCCAGGATTTTTCCAATACTTGTGAAAAGTGGAAAAATCCCTAAAGAGAAGGAAATTAATTTTTCTTTTTATTTAATTATTGGGAAATTAAATTTGGAGACACGTTAAAAATTATTTTTAATGATTTTTCAAAATGATAGCTAACACGTTAAAAATGTCCAAGTATACAATTTTTAATGATTTTTCAAAGTTAAAGGTCAGAATCTGGAAAAAGGGGTTTTTGGCAAATGGACAGTGTTACATTTCATAAAAACCTGATGCTTTTTCCTAAGGGATTGGATTACAAGATTATTTGTCCTTGAAAGAGAACTTAAAGAGCTTTAAATAGAATTTTGAACCACCCCATTTGGATTTTTTTGGAATAAGTTATGAATTTTTGAAGTTAGGACAGAAAAGCTAGATTTTTTTACCGGATGAACAGTAAAAATCCGAAATTTAGCGTTTTTAAGGTAAAAAGTGAGCCCAAGACGATCCAATGTAGTCTACAATAGTTTTAAATGGAACCTAAGTTGATAAAATAGTAAGGTGTGACATAGCATCTAACACTTTAGTATCATGTGGCAACAAACCATTATAAAAATATTGAACTAGGTGCTCATCAATAATTTGGTGGCTTGGCACTTAGTAACCATATCCTGGAATCAGCTCCAGAATTAGAAGAAAGTCTCTCCTTTTTCTTGCTTAGCAGCAGGTATCTCTTTTCTAGTAGTGGAGATCTTGGTAGACAGAAAATATTTGTCAACGAAAACTCTTCTCAGTGTAGTCCAAGATTCATATGGATTGTCCACATATAATGGCAGATTCATATACCATTCCTTGGCCTTCCCTTCCAGAGATAGATAGAAAACTTTCCAAAGCACATCTTTAATTCTTGGCGTAGCTGGCTTCATAGATAAGCATTGCATATGAAGATACTTCAAAGGGGTATAAGGATTTTCACCTGACAAACCATTGAACTTGGGAAGTGAGTGTATTAATTAACCTTTTATTTCAAAATCATTTTCAAAAATAGGGAATGTACCAAGTAAAGGCTTAAAATTAGCATCAAACTGAGTGTGGTCTTTAATGGTTCTCCCTCTAGGTGGTCTATTAATACCATTGAATCCTATATTCTCACCAGCCCTCTCATGGCCATTACTGTTTAATCCATTATCCCCATTTGGTTCATTTTGCCTAATGTCATTAGGGTCATTAGGTGGATTACCACCTACACCATCCATAATTGGGATCTCTACAGGTGTTTCTAATAGGATTTCCTCTTCTTTACTAGTGGATGGGTCAGAATTGTGGGAACCCTCTTCAACGATACCCTTACTAATGTTTGCTGACCTATGCTCTCTTTTCAACCTTCGTAGATGTTTCTCCAACTCAGGTTGATAAGGCACTAAAGGTTCAGTCTGCCCACGCATGCACACTTAAGAGATCCTTGCACATAAAGCAATTCAAATAAAAATAGATGAATGAATGGAGTGCAAGAATATATGTTATGAATGATTGATGTATGAATATGCCTATGCAATCAAATGATATATGGAGTGGGTATGTACAGGTTAAGACTTAGAGAGGTTCAGACTCAAAAAGGTTTATCATTATAGTAAAGCATAAGTTTGTCATGACGAACTACAATCACAGAAGCACACGCAAAAAAGAAATGAATATTTGTCGTGGTTAGACAAAGGTTGATCACGGTGAATATAATGGCAGAAGCAATACTTGGCACAAAATAGTAGCAGAAGTAGGGCGAACTCAATGAAACCAAGAGTATTGCTATGTGTAAGTTCCAAGACCAATATGAACTTTAAAAACAAGGTTCCATAGGCTTTTAGCAATCCAAATATGCAATTTCTAATGCTCAAATCTTTGAAAACCTAACTATACACTCTCAACTTCAAAAATCCCCTATATACTCAAGAATGCTCTAGCTCAAAGCCCAATATCCAGGAAATCAGGTTTTCTTCTATGATTGAGATGTGAAACTTTAGGGAACATAAATAACAACTTGGAGAAATGATAAATGCAATCAATTAGGCACCAAATACAAGTATAAGCTATTAACAACTTCTAGCACCACAAAGCAATCATAAAGATCATAAAATTGCAACAACCAAGCCAGTAGCAAGAATGTTGATGCAAGGATCTAGCTATATAACAACAAAAGAAACCTAGTGAACTAACAAAAGAAATGTAAATGCAAAACTTAAAGGAAATGAAGATATCTATAAGTTTCCAAAAATTTTTCTATGCATCAGGAATAAACACTATGCTCAATATTGAAGACATGAAAACAACTAGAATGCAAATATGACCACTAGATAGCCTTCATCACACGGTTTTAACCCCAAGCTCAACACTTAAGTTGACACCCAAATTACACGAGGAACCAAATCAATGGCTCCCTGACAATGATGCCATTTTGATCGCCCTCATCGCTAGGGTGTCAAAAACAATTTAGTTCCTGATAGGAATATACTATAGTGGTGTAATTTGGGTCATGTTCCCTTTGAGTAGCCTGATTTGATCCTATGTAATTTAAGTGACAAAACCATGTGGAAAGGTAAAATTGAGGGTTTTATAAGATGAAATTAAGTTGCAATAAAATCAAAATGTGAAAAAGGTAAATATTTTTTGGTTTTTTTCTTTAGTGAATTAAGAAAGTAATGAAAGAAAGCAAGTAAATGGATAGTTTGTGAACTCAATTAATAAAGATGCCACTTGGAGAATTGATTAAGCCTTTATCACTTCAAAATATGGTAGGGGTTTAATTGAAAACCAATCTTAGGTAGCTTGAAAAACCTTATAAACTTAGGTAAATTAGTGTTTTAATGAAACCTTTGACCTAAAGACTCACAACAAAACTAATCACCCTCATGAATGCTCACTTGGTGAGGTTAACACAATGGTATTAACAACTTGTATACAATAACCAATTATGCTAGCAAGGCACTGCATTTAATCAAAACCAACATTATATTGAACATTATCCAATATTCACATGACTAAATGTAGCATCCTTATTACAACACAAATACCAAAGCATAAACTCTCAGAATCCAATCTAAAAAGACAAGATTATAGCTATGAGATTTAGCTCTAATAAACAAAATAGAGATTCTAACTAAGAACAACTGGAATGCTAGTTAGAGTAATAGAAAAGGATAAATAAACTCCCCAAATTATATCCCAAGCTCAGGCATCCATCAAAATTCCTTAAGGCAACACCTTCTAGCCCCTCATAGCTTCAGAAATAGCTCTTCTAAGCTCTAGAATCGCAGCACCAGCCATAGAAGATGAAGATGAATGATGGATGATGCAGTAAAGTGATAGAAAGGTGTGAAAATGGAATGAAAATTGGTAGGAATCAATAGAGGGATCTCAAGAACCCTAAGAGATGAAAATGGGAGTGTTCTAGATAGAGTATTACGGCTAGCTCATGGTATCTTTCCTTAGAATCAAAATCTGAGGTTTAAAGCCTGATTCTGTATTTTTGCGTTTTTGTCACGATGAATATAACACTTCACCATGACAACTGTGTAAAAGGAACACCTTCACTTTGTTGGTCCTTTTTTGGAATTTCTGTATTTTACTATTCCTTGGCTGTAATTTCTTGAACTAAGGTCCTTGGGAGATATTTTCAACTTGAATTTTGACTTGAAAATCAGATTAAGCACTTGTAATATCCAATTCAATTTCATAAATGATAATTAATTAAAATGATACAAAAATAACAATTTTGCCACTACAAAGTGCATAATAAGAAATCGAGCTCACAATTCCAAATTACCACAATTCATACCAAAACATGCATTTAAAACCAATTAATCCCTCTAAAAACATGCAATTTAACATGAATCAATGCAGTAAATATTACACCTTGCTATCGGATCCACTTAGAGTCCACTTAGAACAACTTTAGACCACATTGGATGGTCTTGGGCTTAATTTTTCCCAAAAAACACTGATTTTCAGATTTTTACTATTTATTTGGTAAAAATCCAGTTTTCTGGTCTAATTTCAAAAATTCATAACTTAATCTAGAAAAATCAAAATGGAGTGGTTCAAAATTTTATAGAAATCTCTTTGAATTCTATTTTATGAAAAACTAATCTTGTAAACCAATTCCATTTGAAAAAGTATCAGGTTTTTGTGAAATTCACCACTGTCACTTTGGTAAAAATCCTTTCTCTAGACTTTGACCCTTAACTTTGAAAAATCACCAAAAATCGGGTAACTGGCCATTTTTAATGTGTTACCTATTAAAATGAAGATCAGGATATCATCTACAATCACGCCAAATTTTGTGATTAAAAGCACCTGGGAACTTAATCAAAACGTCATTCAAAATTGGCGGTGTAGTTAGGTTTACAGCATTGTCCCAGCAGAATAATTACACAATCAAAAGTCAACAAATTTTAATGGTTTTACACCATAACTAACCTTCAATCTGTAGCTTGCCCTTGGAAGTTTTAGGTGCTAAAAATGTTAGATTGCATTTGAGGGATGAGATTTCAAGAAATCCTAATAGCGAAATTAACAAACTTTATCATCAACAAGCATCATTATTATGCATAACAACATTAGGCACCATTGGAGAACTAACATTCTTATAATTTGGCAATCTCAATCATGCAAAAGTGAAGGCAATAAAGTGAAAGGAGCAGCCACATCACAATTAAGAAAGTTCATCCACATAATTGCAATTAATCATGCAATAATCAACAATGCAAGGTTAATGTTAGTAGTAAGGTTCAACTTTGCTACCTTTCTCCAAATGCTCTTGATTTTCTTGTTCTTCTTCCTTGCTTCCACAAATGCCAAACCCTAACATGGCAATCCACAAGAAAAGGCAGCAATAACCATCAACCAAACCAAGCAAGAACAAAAACACAACTCACGAACAACCCTTGTCCCTTAAAGCTTCCACCTTTGTTCTTTAAATTTTTAGAGTTTGTTTCCTTAATCCTAAAAGTTTTCTCTTAGCTCATTCCTATATAATTTTTCATATAGATTCCAAATATCTACTTAGATTTAAGGAAAAAAACTCCTTCTTCTAGTTTTAAACTGACCAAACCATAGGGCTTAAACTTTCAAAACTTTCAACTTTGGTCTAATGCTTCCAATATTTGTTCTTTAGGTTTATCTTACACCATTTTTCATTTTGAACACAATGAAAGCATCAAAACAAAGAAAAACATAGCCTAGGGTCCAGTTCTTGTCTTGGCTGAAAGGTCTCTCTTAAAAAACAACAAGGAAATCACTTCCCAAAAAAAACCTACTGTTACTTGAAACTACTTAGAAAAACCATGCTTTGAAGTGTTCTGCCAAGTTTTAACAACCAAACTTCCCTTCCTACCCCTAAGATCAATTTGGCTAGCACCATTAAGGAGGAAATAAAGTATTTTCAACCTTCAAAATCAAGAGAATCAACCAAGGAACATCATAGAATCAATCACTAACCTTAACTCCAAGCTTTCTTGATCAAAGGTAGTGCTTTTCTCCTTGTTCCCACTTGAAGATCACTCTTTTCCTCTCTTAATTCTCTCCTGGCCGAAAGTTAATCAGTAAAATGGGGAGGAAGAGCTCATTTAATGTGCACAAAATATCCCAACCACTAACAATAAATGATTTGCTTGTGTCACTTCCTGCTCCTTGAAACTTCTTTCTTAATTAAATAAATCCAAATGTAATTAGTTTTCAAAGTCAAGATCCTCTCCTCTCAAGGCTTGACACTTGGCAACTTTAATTACTCTTCATTAGGGGCTTGACAAATGGCAAATTGTGAGCCAAATAAAGTGTAAGACTCTAATCTACACTTTATCGGTGTATTTTTACTCTGGCCTCTATGATTATTTTTTGTTAGATCCATAACTTATTCTTCTCATTTTTATCTTCCCAAAATACCCTCTTTGTCTCCAAATCA
The DNA here is from genome assembly GCF_004799145.2 of Neltuma alba. Classification (NCBI taxonomy): domain Eukaryota; kingdom Viridiplantae; phylum Streptophyta; class Magnoliopsida; order Fabales; family Fabaceae; genus Neltuma; species Neltuma alba. The sequence goes on from NW_021634444.1 coordinate 91,492, forward strand.
ATTTTTCAATAATTAAATAAAAAGAAAAACTAATTTCCCCCTCTTTAGTGATTTTTCCACTTTTCAAAGGAATTGGGAAAAATCTTAGATATTTGAAGGACTTTTTTTTTAATCCCAGTATCTCTTATAGTTCCTTGGGGCATCATAAGAATTTTTTTGGAATTTTTCTTGCCTTCAATACATTTATTTGGAATTTTCCAAATAAAAGCCCTTAAATTAGCCTAAATTACCCTTAAATTCCTTTGTAATTTTTTTCAAGGGTAATTTGGTTATAAAAACAATTATATAACCTCATATACTTCTCAAGGAATATTTTCCTTAATTCTTCTTAATTTTATGAAGCTTGGAAATATTTTTCCACAATTATCTTTGACCAATTTTCCTTAATTAGTCAAACTTTCACATTTAACTTGGAAAATCATAATAAATATTTTTTACTAAAATTCTTCTATTTCTCTTTATCCTTTTTAGCCCTTAACTATTTAGGAATATTCCTTATCCCTAATTGCCATATTACTAGATGTGACATTTTTTCCTCCTAAATAAATTTCGCCCTCGAAATTTAAAGCGTATCTTATTGGAAAAGTTTAGGATACTTTTTCTTTATCTTAGTCTCCATCTCCCACATAACTTCTTCTGGTGTAAGTCCTTTTCAGACAACCTCAACTAGTGGAATCTGCTTATTTCTTAGCTGTTTGACTTTCTGATCAATGATTCACTCTAGTCTGACCTCAAAAGACAGGTTGTCGCAGAGCACAATATCATCATAACTTATGACATGTGTCGGGTCTAGATGGTACTACTTTAATTGGGAGATATAAAAGACATCATGAATTTGACTCAATCTTGGGGGAAGGGCCAACTTATAAGCTACTGGTCTAGCTTTAGACAAAATTTGAAACAGTCCGACGTACTTTAGAATCAATTTCTTAGTCTTTAGGGATCGACTAACTCCCGTTATTGGTGACCTTTTGATGACCAACCTCAAACTCTAATGATCTCCTTCTAGTATTTGAGTAACTTTTTCTTTTTTTGGTCTACTTTAGACCGTTTGGAGTCTTTGTTGAATAGCTTTAATCTATCAGGAAGTCTAATCCACTATAACAGGATCATACTTACTTCTTTCACTGAGTTCTGTCTAGCATAAGAGAGATCTACACTTCCTCTCAAAGAGTGCTTCATATGGCGCCATTCGGATACTTAAATGGAAATTGTCATCTTAAGTGAATTCGGCTAACAGTAAGAACATATCCTAGTTTCTGCTAAAATCAAGCACATATGTGCATAGAATATCTTCTAACCTTTGTGTCGTTCTTTGTGTCTGCTCTTCCATATGTGGATGGTAGGTTATACCGAATCTAAGAGTAGTGTCTATTTCTTTCTCTAAGGACTTCCAAAACTTCGAGTAAATCTCGAGTTTCGGTCTGAAATAATACTGGTTGGGACACTAAGTAGCCTAATAGCTTCCTTAACTTTTATCTTCCATTTTCTGCTGGACTTAGTGCTTTCTTGCCAAAATAGCTAACATTTCTGGCTTTTGCACCCTCTTACATTACTTCCCAAGGTCACCCTTCTTTGGGATACTCTTGCTTGAGCACGCTTAACTGAACAGTGCTGACAGGAATCTGAGGTACTGATTCTGATAGGCTTAACCCTGGTACTCTGCTATCTTAGTTCCTTCTTGACTCTAGCCTTATCTTAAGGATTTGCCCGTCAATACTCAGTCTGTCTCTATATCACAAGGGTCCTTTCTGTATCTGGAGCTAGCATGAATGTCTCTTTTTCAGGTCTTATGGCTCTAATTCTTCTAACTTTGGCTTTTTTCTGTTAATCAGAAGGAAATCAAACCAAGTCTAATCAATGATAAGGTTATCTGGAAGGAAGTCATGGGTACTCTCTCAGTACTGGTTTACAAACGAAGGAGGTTTCCATATCTCCAACTCATCCCTAGTCCTCATCTTCCTAAAGAGGTACTATACCTTTACTTTTATGGCTTAGCCACTTTCTTTAGGCTCGGTCTACTGTAACCTCGGGAGCTACTGCGCTTTACCATAAGCCTTTTCAGGATCCACTATAACCCAGGAGTACTATCATTAGTTTGAGCTACATTAAGATCTCTGGGAGACTTTAGACCATAGGACTAAGTAAAGTCACCTCCACTCAGTTGGTCACCTAACTAATAATTCACCAAGACTGTTCCAAGAACCAATACCATTCTCTTAGGCCTCATGTCAATTCCCTAGGCCACCTATTTGTCTTTTTAAGTGCCTAACCCAATCTGCCTTAGGAGTTCTCTTACTCTTCTAGCCGCTTTTACCATCTCTTACTATTTTAGAATGGTATAGAGAGAGGACTCATGCAACTTCTCTTTCCTCTACTTCACTTTTCAGTATGAGCATACTCTAACATGCATAATGCCTGGTATTTCAATGCAAGGAGTACAAGCTCTTATTAGTTGCTATGTCTATAACGTGCCTTCCAGACATCTTATCCCTTTAAGAGGGATCCTCTCTTTCTGTTCACAGCTATTTCTGGAAGTCATAGGAAGAGGACTTATGAGGTTCTTCTTCTTTCTGCTTGCTCTAGTACTCTGGTAAGCTCAGGTACATCCAAGCCTAGCTTTTTTTTTTCTTGGCTAGTCATGCTTTCATTGGGTGAAGTCACTCTGCTTGCCTTGCCTCGGTTACTTCCCTTTCCTGCTTGGATAGGGTATCTTGCTCTATCATGTGCAAGATCAATTCTGACTCGGAGGACTAATTCCCACTTTCTCTAGGAAGACCCCTGGCCAAGACCTTATCCCCTAAAAAGGGTGCCTCTCAAACTAATCCCAAGTAATTGAGTTTCTCTTAACATTATCGGGAACATGCCAACCTCTTAAGCTAGTTCCCTACACAGCTATCTATCTCTTCTTGATCCTTAAGAAATTTCACTAGGGCTTTCTATCTTGCCTTCACTATGACCAACTTCCTATTCATCTATTTCGGGACTTAAGATAGCTACTCTATCATAGTGCTTGCAGCCCTAACGAGGCTGTAAGAGTTTGTCCAACTTAGGTAGCTACTACACCTTCTTAGTGGTGAATGGAGTCAACCCCTAACAGTCTTGTTCAACTCCTTATCATTATACTTCCTCTTGAGGGGGAATATGATAACTCTAAATATTGGCCGCCTATCTCTTTCTGACATTTACTAATCTTACTTTCTGCTACCTTTGAGAGTCATTGTGTTTCATTGAGTTATCATTTCAATATTTGAGAGTTATTGTGTTCATTCGTCGTGACCAAAATCCTTGTGTTGCAGTGATGGAAGTTACTGCCTCCCTTGGTAATCACTTTTGTATTTGTTCATTGCCACCAATTCCCTTGGTTCATCATGATAAAACACACTTTTCTCTTAACCTTTGCTAGTCTTACTTAGCTTTGTTCATCATAGCATTGCCCATATGGGCTTCTGTTACAAAGCTCAACTTAACTTCCGAATTTAACTCCATTTCTCTTAGGATAGGATCAGGGTTTTGTCTTTGCCGTTATGGGATGACAACTAATTCAATTCAATTAGCATACCGATTTCATAGAAGCCATACATATCAAATCTAAAATAGCATAACTATGTTCATAACCAAGCCGAGTCTTTTAATATATAGGCATACAAGATAAAAGAATGACTAGCACCCAAATCAAATATTGCAATCATTGGGGAGTTGTTAATAATAATCATACCTTGGATTATTTCTGGAAACTTCCAGGCTTCTCCCCCTATGAGGGCAAATACTCATCCTTGGGTGCGTGGCCTTGCCTTCTCTGTATTCTGTGGGCATTCTCTTGAGAAGTGTCCGGGCTTGCCACAAGTGTAGCAAATGTTCTGCTCAGCCATGCATGGTCTGTCACCGTGATTCTTGTCGTAGGTTGGACATTCCTTGCCATTTGGGGGCTTGCCTCCCTTCTTACTCTTTTGATTGTCCCATGGCCTCTTCCTCTTCCTGCTGGTATCAAAAGAGCTGCCACCCTGATCTCCCTTCTTTAAGTTAGGAGTAGACTTAACCATCAGATGATGGTTCAAGCTGTTCTTTGTAATTTTAGTAGACCTCAACTACCTTGTTGAAGTGCTCGAACTGCTTGGGAGCAATCATCTCCCTTAAGGACTACTTTAGTCATCTGACGCTTTTCTCTGTCATCCACCTCTTATCATCTTAGTAACGCAGGTAACTAACGTAGTGGGAGAGACGGATAAACTTAGTTAAATACTCGTTAAATGGCTCATTATCCTTTCGCTTCAAGCTCAGGAATTCCTCTTCCCTTTCATCCCTGACTGACCTTAGGAAATATTTTTCATGGAATTGCTCCAGGAAAAGTTCCCATTTTACCTTTGTGTTTCGAGCATCCAGAATAAGTTTAGTATTCTTCTACTAGCGGTCGGCATCTTTTTCTAACTTGTAAATTACCATCTAGGCCTTCTGCTCCGTTAGGCATTCTAATACTTTAAAGATCATCTCCAAGCAGTTAATCCAATCTTCTACCGCTTAGACGTCAAACACTCTATCAAATGATAACGAGTTGTGTTTGCAGAAATGGGTCATCCACTGCTAGATGCTGTCAGGGTCTACTACTGGTATTCCAGGCCTAGGCACTTATTCTGATGTTGGTGCTATAGGGGTTTCTTCCTCTGCCTGCCTCTTGTCGAGGTTAGCCATTGTTGCTGCTACCGCTACAGCTATCGCAGTGTCCCTCTCTTGTTCCAAGCGAGCTTATGCAGCTCTCATATCCTCGATGGTATTTTGCTATTGCTTGAGATGATCCAGAATTAACTGTAGTGGATCGGGAGGGACCCTTGTGCCCTAAACTGGGGGTCTTTCTGGCGAAGGGTTTTGTCGAGTTCTAACCATCGTGTTTGACTAAATGGATAGAATAGTAGAGGAACAAGAAGTGAACATCATGCTTGGATTTTATTTAACAAAATATTTGTTATACAATACTTATACATCAACCAAAACAACAAGTCCGAATATACATATTGATGCAACACAACATAGCAACCAAGCATCGTCAACCTAACCTACTAGGGTTAGCTGTAACAAAACATCCTACGTTAATGTTATGAGGATCTCTATCCATCTAGAGGAAGTGAATAATAACAAAGCCCTTAAGGCTCCAGATCTAATCCTCTACATCATCTCCAAGTATATGGTCCAGACGGACAATCTCATGTGTCCAGAGGGGTGTGTGGGGTAGGATGTCCACCATCTCTCGCGGCCAGTCATATGGTTCCAGGTAAGGATTGTCCAGTCCATGGGCCTGGTACAGCTCTCTCATGCCCTAGAGGTAATCTAGGTGTACTCTGAGGTCTGCTTCTACATCCCTCCTAATGTGTTGCCCTAAGAACCTCAATCTATCACTCAATTGACCCATACTGTGAATCTCATGATTAGGCAGAGCTGGGTTAAGTACAACTGGTACTGCAGGTGTCGGAGGTACCATCAGTCGGGTAACAAAGTTCATTGGTAGTATAGCTATATCTGCAGGGCTAGGCTTCCTTTACTCAGGAATCCTAAAATCTCTAGGTGGTTGAATCAGGCCAGTTTTAGGATCCACTAAGTCTCCAGGTCCAGGAAGGTTCATCAACTCCTCAAAAGACATCCCTAGCAGTTCAGCCCAGTGCTTGGCATAGTTACTAGAGCTTACTGATGAATAGCCAGGGCTATCATGTCCCATGACCCACTCCACTAGATCCTCTTCCTCAATAACTTCAATGTAATCAATATCCTCCTGATTGACTGACTTTTCTGACTTAGCATCCTATTCCATTTTATTTTCCATCTCGATTCCTACAAAGGTTTGTCAATTCACTACTACAAAAAAAACTTTAAGTGTAGCGCTTATTGTTTAATTTTTGAAGCACTTTTGAAACGCTACATTAACTCTTGCTATGAAAGGCCTTAGATATAAGCTGTAGCGCTTTGAAAACGCTACATTAGGAGGACTTCCCGAAGCGCTTTCTCAGGAAAGCGCTCTTGGCTATATGGTTCATCCGGGGGAGAGATCGAGCTTCAAGAAATAGTGAATGGTCTTATCAATACACAAATGTATAACTCCCCAGGAATTTCAATTGCGCTTATATTCATCACTGCAGGAATTGGGTTCAAGCTTTCCCCAGCCCCTTCTCATCAATGGACTCCTGACGTATACGAAGGAGGGAAAGCGCTACAGGAGGTCTAATAACTCCTGTGGAACTACAGGAGATCATCTTCTCCTATAGCCCTTTCTGAGGAAAGCGCTACCAGAATATTGTCATCTCCTATAGTGTTTTCTTAAGAAATTGCTCCAGGAAGTTCTTAAGAAAGTGCTACAAAATTTTTTTCCATAAAAAAAATTAATTAGTGTTGCATTTCCAGCCAAAATCCCATTTACAGAATTTACAGCCAGCAAAATTCAGAGATCAAACAAATATATATAATAAAATTCTCAAAACATTACCACTATATATATATTGACAATAGTTGTAAACAAAATGAAACTAATTCTAATTCTACAACTAAAGCCAAATCATAAAAGAGAAGTAACTACCCACTTTAGATGAAGAATTGTTCGAACACATATCTACATCACTCTTCAATAACTTCATTTACTTGGTTGTTAGTGTAGTTTGTGCAACGTGCATCTTCATAATACTACTCAGTAATTTAACATAGCCAATTAAAATCACTAAAAATTAAGTATTAGACAATAATTAGTTATTAAATAATATAAAGTGAAAATAAAACTACTTACATTCTCAGGAATAAAAATTTGATTATGAGTAATAATTTCCTTTATGAATCTCATAATATAATAACCACAATCATTATTATTGGGTTGGAAAGGGCACTGCAACAATATCATTAAATAGTTAAATCAATTTATGAATGCAAATAATTTATTTTCAAAACTTAAGAATTGAAATAAATATCTGAATTTTCTTCCACACATAGCTTTTTAAGGTGTCAGCAGTTTTAGAATAACTCAATCTAGCAAAACTTCAATAGCCAATCAACGCACTAATAAAATGAAGTTGAGATTAAATTGGTTATTCAGTCATATTATCTTTGGTCCTTAATAACATAATAACCCTCTAAATAAAAATAAAATAGCATAACAATTATATAATTAAAAGAAAATTCAGAAATATTCGTATATTAACTTATATGAAATATAGAAAAATTCAGAAATAAAATAGCATAACTCTAGCGAACAATATTACTATAAAATATACAAAATATAGAAACTCGCATTATTCACAAACCATGCTCTATCTTTTTTTAAGTTTGATGCACACATATATATGAACTTATAAATTCTAATATGTAATATAGCTACTCCAAATGCAGGCTGCATATATATGTATATATAATATCATACAAATATACACATGTACACAAGTATGGGCAGACACTTTACCTATTGAACAACCACATCATATTAGGACGGTCTCTTGGTTGACCATGCTCTAAAGGATCCAAATAGTAAATAAGGGGACCTAAAGGTGCCGCTGGATTGATCACAATCAATATCCAATGTTGCCTAAAATTTTTTAAAAATTGTTTAATTAAATCAAAAGTAGCAACATGATTAACAAATATCATAACTCATAAGAGTACAACCAATGACTTATCCCGTATTGAACGGTGCTCAAAACAACATATTACGAGTTGCTTTTGCTGAGAAATACTCTTTAACCATATTAGATTGAAAATCAATGTCTTTTTTCCAGTATGTTGGCCTATCATATAGGGATTGATAAATAAGAATTGTACTAATCTCTCAGTATCTATCAATACGTCATGGTACAAGTGCCTTCATGTAAAAACAAATAATTAGTACTCAAACTAATAACATTAAATGATAAATAATAAGAATGATGAAATACCTAATCCATATGTTAATAGTTGTAGCACCAACCCATCCACGATGAAGTATGTCATTCAACACATGCCAATCAATATTATCAAATATATCACTTGTGCTGTAAATATGCCTATCAAACTCCACTTGAATACCATTTCCTTCCCTAAAAAAATCTAGGTGCAATCAATTCCAATTGATTATGATATGAGGTAATTTGTTTTTGACCTATTTGACTTGCTAATCGTGAGCCTTTCTTTTTCAATACACTTGTTGAAGCCTTAAAGTGGCTGCCAACCAATTGAATTTGTTTGCTCCTTTGTTGTGTAACCTATAAAAATCATCAAACTAAATCAAATATTTCTAATAAGATATATGAAAAAGTAATTAAAAAAGGTAAATTTATTATCTTTTGAAATGGCTCAATAAGACCTATAGGCCATGCAATATAAGTACCCACAACATCTTTCACCATCGTTTGCTCATCTGGAGTAGGAAATGGTAATTGAGCATCTTCATTGGTGCAAACATCAATCCTTACACGAAGTGTGTTCTAAAGCAATGGTGAATTGTGCAGAATTTCATTACCATTGTTATAAACAACACCCACAGCAACTGCATGCTTAAAAGATTGATCTAAACACAACTTGCAATTTGAGTTTCCCTACAAAAAAAAAGAAAGTCAATAAAAAAAGAAATTATAAAGAAATTAAAAATTAAGTAGAAAAAAACTTGAGAAAATTTACCAGAAGAAGAAGGATTTTAGGAATTGAAGTGCAGCTATCCTTTATGCTTGGGCTATCACATGTGTGAATACTTGGTCTCACCCCATGTTGTATGTAGCTTTGCAACTACTCCATTAATTCCATATTTTTTTGTTGCAATACACGAGTCTGTTCAAAAAATTGTTCTTGCATTTGCTACTTGAAAGAATTCATTTTCTCTTTCAGTTGTGAAATGTCATTTCTGCTGCAGCGCTTTTGGGGTCCAAAATAAGATGTTGGTACCACTCCAAAACCAATACCCCGAACACGACCAGGAACTTCAGGGACATTTAATGCTCTACTAAGCAAATCATCACGTCCAATACATTAGGCTTCATCTGGTGATTCTTGTGTGATTGATTGCTAAGACAAAAAAGAATGATAAAATTATTTCTTATAAAATAGAATCGTTTAAATAAAAGCTACTTAATGGAACATATAATACTTACACAATACTCTGCAACCCTTCTAACTTTGTTATGAACAATTTCACATTTCTTGTTAATGCAACCAACTAGCCACAACACGTGCCGTGATAATTGTATAGCATTTAAGTTTGATTCCTTCATCTACAAATTAGAATTATTTGAAGTTAAAAATTATTCTAACAAATGATATACACATGAAGCAATTATTAATGAATATACTAGTTTTTCCTCTATTTGTTTATATGCTATTCATCCTTGTTTATAGCGATATTTCATGTTTATTGCTCGGGACCGATTTTTGTCACTTAACTCCTATTTAGATGAAAATTATTAATATTAACATATGTTAATTACATATAAATTACAGTTGGAAAAGTCTATTATTACCTGAAATTGCTCAATTGTATGTGACTCCAAAAAGATATCCCATTGTTCTTGATTGATAATAGCATCATATAAACTCAGTGGTGTTGGGATGATATTCTTATCATCATCTCTCATGTATTATTTGACTAGATCAGCATGAAACTTTCTTAGAAGAGTGCTAGCTTTCATTAGCACATACCTCTCTCGAGTCTCATCAATATCAAAACAAGACTATAAGAAAACACCATATTTAAGTAGTTGAAGTGTGATCTTATGAGAAAAATAATAAGAATATTGGAGTAATTAATATTTTACCACCACTTCATTCTAATCTAAGTTCTTATACTGTTTTAGGACTCTTCTCTAATTGTCAAATGTACAAGGGACTCTGTCTCAAACTGTAGTACCAATGAAACTAGTAAATTTGCTACGACTAACTCCAATTGGTTACCCCTTGTAATTGCACTCAATTGATGACTTGATTCCCTTATTTCTCAACATGATCAACTTAGCCATAATGGTCCCACCACAGGCTACATCATGCTCATATCTCTCTCTTTCAATATACAAAGGAAGTGGGACATTATCCTCATTCTCTTCAGGAATAGGGACATCATCTTCAGGTGGAGAATCCATTTTCCTACAAGATAATTGAAGCAGACAAAATATTAGTTAATGATGAGAAAGTTAAGAAAAGTAAGTATAATAATTTAAAAATAAAATGAAACATACAAATAAATTTAACAAGGGTTAAGGTGCAATTTCAAAAACAAAGTTTACTCTAAGGAGCACTGAGCACCATAAAGTTTATTTGGGTGTAAAAATATACATGAAGTTGTCAAAAGGGAGCATCTGGTACCATGCCGTTAACATCCATTAGTTTACCGTTAGAGGGGCCCAGAAAGTCAGTTTTAAGGTGCATTTTTAACAACAAAGTTTGCATCAAGGGGCATTAGGCACTATGAAATTTACTTATTTATTTATTTTTAATCTCCTCAAATTAGTCCATTGCATCCTATATTAAGGACTGGAGGTAGTACTTGGATGCAAGCAATAAACCTCATATCCTAGAAGGGAAAGATGTGTTTTGCTTAAATACATATAAAAGGCTTGGAGGCTAAGAAAATGACATGACAGAGAAAGTGTGCGTGTTGACTATGATGAGAGAAAGATGGATCGACTTGGAAGTGAAAATTGATGGAGAGAAAATATAGCATTTGGTGAGACCGAAAAGAATAAAATTAATGGATGTTTATGGAAGTTGAAGAATTTTGTTATTTTTTTTCTTTTACAAAGTTCATGTATATTTTTGCACCCAAGTAAATTTCATGGTGCCTAATGCCCCTTGATGCAAACTTTATTGTTAAAAATGCACCTTAAAACTGACTTTCTGGGCCCCTCTAACGAACGTTAACGGCATGGTGCCAGATGCTCCCTTTTAACAACTTCATGTATATTTTTGTACCCAAATAAACTTTATGGTGCCCAGTGCCCCTTAGGGTAAACTTTGTTGTTAAAATTGCACCTTAACCCATTTAACAAACTTATGTTCTTTTTCTCTTTCTTGTTTGATTTAAAATTGTGTTTCTCTTGAATCTTCTCGTACTTTGAATTGATACATGGACCCAGTTTCCTTCTTTATGATCATGTCTAATATATAAGGGTTCACTCTCATCAATTGGTATAAACAATTTGAGCTCAATCAAATTCCCTCATACTTAGACCTTTGTACTCCTGGACAAAGCTAAAAAATGACTCAAAAAGATACAAGTGCAATGAGAAATACTAACATGCTTAAAGATGATAGTAGAAGATTAGCAAGAAATTCCCACGAAGATGTCACAACAGTAAAATAAAGACATGCTAAGAAAGTAAACACTATGGACGTTTAATCCAAAAGATTGAGCAAATGAGATTTATCTCAAAGGTATGTGTTTGGCTCTCAACTAACTTGTTTTGGGATTATTTCACTCTAAGTATGTTCAGTCCAATCTCTACCATAGGCTTGTAATAATTCTATCTCTCCACCACAAGAACCACAAGTTGCAAATCAAGAAGACTTAAGGTTCATAAATTTTGGTGATGGTCAAGTGAAATGGATGGGATAGAAGAGAAAGTAAAATTGAGTACAAGCATAACAATTATTCTACTTATGCGATAAACATAAACCTTCCTAAAGAAAGGAGTTAATAATAATAAAATAATTATTATATTTTTTTTGGTTTGTTTTGTTTTTGTTTTTTGACATATATATGGCCAAACAGAACAAAAATCCACAGTTTATTTGCATGCATGTACTCAAAGTGTAGGTCCAAAGGGGTTGACAATGGTAAGGAGTTTGGGCTTGTGTTTAGGTAATAAGGGTTTGGAATCGAATGCCTCTGTCATGTCCACAATATGTTGATTCACCAGGCTTTGATTAAGAATTACAACAAGTTCTAGAGAAATATGAAACTAAACAGATTCACACAATTTAACAAATTAAGGCCCAAATATCCTTCCAACAAGGCTAGTATCCCAATTAATCAATTTCAAGGTTTAAAAGCGCAAAATCCTATTTTCAAAGCATACCCCTTTTTTTTTTTACACTCCTTGTCAAAAACAGTGGGGAACGACTAGTCTAAGTTCAACCATCATTTAAAAGCATAGGTAGTTTTCTAAAAACACAAGTATAATTTTGATTTTTCAGTAATTTTAAGCAAAATGCAGGAGTATTAAGAATCTAAGCAGGAGGATTTCTGAAGAAAGAAAAATGAAACTGCAAAGCATTCAAGTTCTTTTTTGGCATTTCGCCACGGCAAATGAAGGGGTTTGTCACGGTGAACCTTAACCGAAAAGGAAAAACTGGAAGCAGACCTACTTCGCTGCGGTGAAACATAGGTTAGCCGTAGTGAAGTATGGTCGAGACATGAAAATAATTGAGAAAGAAGCGTTGGTCGCGGCGAAAGCAAAAGTTTATCGTGGCGAAGGTTGACAGAGAGACAAAATGTAATGCAATTTTCAAACTTCCCTGAAAGTTAACTTCAATGACTTCAAAAATGCCACAGTTTATCAGTTCTAAAACACCTAAGGGATCAAAATAGATGCATAATAAAGCACTTGCTGAAATAAAAAATAGAGATCCCTCCCCCACACTTAAACACAACATTGTCCTCAATGTTTAAACCTATACATGCAAACCAATCAACAAGTGAACTGGACGTTGTGAAGTCTAATTTTAAATTGAAGCACAACACATCGAATTCACAAAGAGAAGAAAGAAGGGTGACAGGTTGTAGGCAAAACAAAAAGGATAAGTGAAAATATTGGAAGGAAGCAATGCAGGCATAAAGATTACAGCAAAAATAAAGAGGCCATCAGTAGCTAAACAGTTAAACCAGCATCCAATGTATCACAGTAATGAAAATACCAAAAGACTTAACAAATATCCAGCAAAACTGACACAAAACAGACATAAAAAACAAGAAATAAAATAAAACACGAAGAAAGAACTACTGCTGCATCCCACTATCATCCGCCCCAGACCCAGATGGTCCTGCACCAAAAGTGCTTGCTCCAGATGTTTCGACTCCACTCTGATGGTCATCCTCTTTGAGAGGTAGGAGGAAGTTCAACCGTTCAGCAATCAAATCATCCACACGACGACGGTAGCACCAGTCTCTATCATACAGAGCGTTGCGGTCCTTCTGCCTCTTTATCTCTCAAAAGAGTGCAACACGCAACTGGTGGACATGATCTGCCAGCTCATCGATATCATCAGCCAGGGTGTCCAAGGTGACAGGTTCTGGAGCTTCTGGGTCTTCCTGGCCTTATTGGCCTGCTTGGGCTTCTAAGGCTTGTGCACCAGTTGCATAGACTGCTCCAACGTCATAAACAGGATGGATAGGTGGAGGTGGTCCAATGACAGGCTGCTTAAGGTGGTCATAACGAAATAAGGGGGCTAGCTCAAAGTAGCTGTCATTTTTGTACTCAAGGACATTAGCAGCATGGAAAAGGTCAGTGACTAGGTAAGGGAAGAGGATGCTGTTGGTGAGTTTGGGGTTGTTAATGGAATCATGGAGAGCTGAGTAAATGGCGTCGGCTACATCAACTGAGCGGCCAGTCATGAGAAGATAGATGTATAGGGCTTAGCGCTTAGGAACATTGGCTAGGTGGGTGGTGGGGACTAAGTTGTTGCAGACAAAATACAGCCAAGGACGAGCCTCAGGTTGGAACTCGGATTACTTAAGGTATTGCTCTGTAGTATGGGGGTAATGACAAGTGGCACCCTCATGACACAGGGTTAGGAGAACATCATCAAAAGGGTAGTTATCTCTGAGTTCATAGTAACTACGATGGCGATAGAGGCAAGCGGTAATGGAAGCAGATGTTTTCGGCGATAAAAGAACGATGGACACAGATATTGCAAAAGTCAACGATCATGGAACCATGGAATTGGGCATAGGTGTGGAAATGGTGACCAAAAGCGCTATTGCCCATAGAACGCTCCTAGACCACATCGGTCAATTAGGATGCACGAAGCTGGCATACAAAAAGGTGATCGGGGGGTCTAAGGGAAAAGGTCGCTCCTTGAGGAGAAGTCTCTGGTTAATTTTGTCATATAACTCCTCAAAAGTATACTCATCCCCAGAATCAGATTCAGACACAGGCGCAGGGTTCTTAGTACAAGGCATTCTTTGAACACAACAAACAAAACACACTAAACAAAGACCAAACAAACAGCAACGAACACTACCCTAGAAAAACCAAAATTAGCAACCAAGGCAATAACAAATTGGCTATGTAATGATTCATAGGTTTTTAATTTACTAAAAACTTTCAAAATTGAGTAAGAAAAGCACTGAAAAACAAAATGCACAATGAATCATTAGATAGCCTAAGAGCTACGTAACTGAAAATGAACAGCAAGAATAAATAACCCAACCAAACACCCAACCAAAGGAACTAAATGAAAAAGAATTAGCTGAAAAAGAAAGAAGGAAGAAAAACTGAAAGAAGAGAAAGAGGAGAATCTTACGCAGGAGATGAAATAGAAACCGAAAGTGAGGAGCACCAAGCGTGACTACTGAGAAAAAGGCGTAGGCAGAGGGACGGACAGAGGAGAACAAGGAACCGAACACAAGAGAGGAAGGAAGAGAAGGTATGCGAGTAGAGGGAGAGTGGGGGAAGCTACCGACTGGACGATGCTAAGGGAGGGGGAGTGTTTCTGCAAAAATGTAACCGAAGGGTATGGGATGGGGCGGTTTCTGTGAAAGAATGAGGGGTTAAAGGTTGAGGGGAGGTGAAAAGACTAAAATGGAGTTAAGAGAATTGAATAGGTAGGCAGTTACAAGGGGCAAAGAGGTAAATTGACACTGAAAAATCGGATTTAAAGAAAACATTACGAGCAGGAATCGAGAGTTCACTACGGCGAAAGTTCACCAAGAGAAACAAATAAAAATTGGGCAACTTCGCCATGGCGAAGGTAGGAGTTAGCCACAGTAAAAGTAGCCAGAGACGCCTAAAAATGAACAGAAACAATCAAGCAACAGAGGAACACAACACAAAAATACGGGGGGCAGCTGGATACTTCAGAAACTTTTTAGGTATACAAGATGAGATCAATAAGTGCTCAATTAAAACAAGATAAGGTAGCACAACACACAAAATTGAGTAGCAAACTCTCTCCATTAATTAAAGACAGATAATGCAGCAACTTGCTGCATTATAGCAATTAAGCACACAACGAGAAAAGGCAGATATTTAAAATCAAGAAGGGAATCTTATTGAACAGGCAAATAACTAACTACACTAAAACTATACTACTGAGATGGTTTCTTCCCAACACTCAATCAGTATACCAAAACACAGAACATATCATGAGCAATAATAGGGCAAAGGTAAGTAAATGAGTGAAGGAAAGAAACAACCTGAGAATTAAGAAGGCTTTTGATTCTCATGGTAGAGCTTCAGTAGATAGCCATTGACTTTTAGTCTAGCTCCAGTCTCCTCGTGCAAAAGCTCAACCATGCCAAAGTTGTGCACTCTTGTGACTGTATAGGGCCCGTCCCATCTAGTATTGAATTTTTCTTGCTTGAAAATGAACCGGGCCTTATACAATAATAGTCGGTCACCCTCTTTGAAGTGTTTCCATAGGATTCCCCAGTCATGCACGAACTTTGTGTTCTCCTTGTAGAGTCTGGAGTTTTCATAAGCTTCAAGTCTAAGCTCCTCTAACTCTTGTAGTTGCAACTTCCTTTCCTTTTCAGTAGAGTCTATATTTACATTACACTGCTTAACTGCCCAATAAGCCTTGTGGCTAAGCACCACTGGTAAATGACAAGCTTTCCCAAAAACCAACCGGTAAGGGGACATGCCAATAGGTAATTTGTAAGCTGTCTGGTAAGCCCATAATGCTTCTTCCAAACATAAACTCCCGTCTTTCTTGGAAGGCCTTACCATCTTCTCCGATATGTACTTCACCTCTCTGTTAGAAATTTCAGCTTGACCATTGGTTTGGGGGTGGTAGACAGTGGAGACTTTATGAGTGACACTAAATTTTGAAAACAGATTATCTACAATCCTATTACAAAAATGTGTACCCCTATCACTCACTACAGCCTTAAGATCCCATACCTACAGAAATGTTTGATTTAAGAAATTTCAAAATAGCTTGGGCATCATCTTTTCTAAAAGGTATCGCTTCAATCTATCTGGACACATAATTGAAAGAGAGCCTTAGTTATCGTTCGCTTAGAGGTTCTCGCTCAAAAATTTATCCAAGCTATGCAGTATAGTGCAAACTCGGGTCGTTTCACTTTTGGGAGCCTTTATTAATTACCTAAGCTAGACTAAATGCCATGCAATGCAATGAAATGGGGTTTTAGGTTTTTAAGACTTAAATGAATGGTGCCTAAACTAAATGCAATGAAAACAAACTAAGATACTATATTTTTGGTGTTTTAAGATAATAATGATGGAATGGAAATGAATGATAGGAAATCTCTTGAAAATGGCTTTGATGGCAATCATAGTTCACTTAAAATATTGGGAGTTTCACAAATCATTAGGTTTTCTTAATAACAACCTCAATAACTCATTGAGTCCAAAGCTTACATTAATGAACTCATTAATGAAAACTTTGTTAAGCTTCCCTAATGTGTAATTTTGGAATGATCATGCAATTGGCTTAATGAAACATACAATCAACTTAGTATCCAAACACAACTATGCAAGATAAGAGAGAATCATGAGAGTTACAATAAGCATATATGCAACTACATATATTTAAGCACAAGGTTCAACATCAATCAATCCAAATTACAAATGTAATCATTAACCAATAATTACAGTATCAGTCCCAAGTTCCTGACTAAGAAATTACAACTCCTAGACCTAGAAAGCCATAAATCATAGCTAAAATTGCAAACTGAAACTAAACTCCCCTTTGAAGCTTAGGAACTCAAGCCATACCACCATTCTTCAAGAGTTGATAAACCCTAGCTCTCCATAGCTTCAAGAAAAGCTCCAACTGAAGTGAATCCGTCAGCCATGGTAGTTGGGAGTGGAAGGAATTGAGATGGAGTGAATGAAAGATGAAGGAAATAGATGGGGAAGAAGATGGAGGTGGAGAGGCAAGAGGATGGGAGAATAGAGGTGTTGTAGAGATGGAATGGAGTGTATTTTCAAAAATAGGGTTTCTAAGGGTTTTAGGGGTCCATCTGGGTCGGATCATATGATTAGAAGCTCCATTTTCGCGTTCTGATCCGGATCTGGCGTTGCTGATACGAAGAGTTCATCGCGGCGAAGCATGCCCGAGAGGAGCTCTACCTAATCTTGTGATTTCGCCGCGGCGAAGCTATAAGTTGGCCACGACGAACTCTGCCCGAGAGACTACTGGGGAGATTTCAATTTGGCGCCGAATCTTCGCCGCGGCGAACTCTATTAGTGCTGATACTCTGATCTTGTGTTGTGTCATCCTTTGGTCTTTGATCTTGGCTCCAATTCTCAATTGTCCTACAATAAAAAGCAACAATTTGAAGCATCAATTGTCCTAGAAATCAACTGAATACAATTAATAACCAATTATGACAATTTTAACCTCAAAAAGACACTAACTCAAAGCAAGGACTCTTAATCTAAATTAAGCACAATTATCATCAAAATGAGCCAAAATCTATGATAAATACCCTTAAAATGATATGAAATAACATAGAATAATTGGGCTAAATCAATAATCTACAGCTAACAAAATATATACAAAACCAAAGGATGAAGGAAAGGGTCCCATAAAATCAATACCCTAAACATAAAAAATTTCGCAAAACAATAAAGGCTGTTGAGGCATCTCATGCCTTTTTCCTAACCCTCCAAAACGTTGACATTTGTCACAGGACTAACAAAATGCAAAAGAGTCTTTAAAAAGGGTTGGCCAATAAAATCCCAAATCTAAGATTTTCCTAGATGTTCTCCTTGCACTAACATAACCCCCACAAACCATGGAATGACAAGCTGAAATGATGGGCTCGAAATCTTTATTTGGGACACACTTCCTAATAACCTGATCACTACACATTCTCCACAGATGTGGTGTATCCCATATGTAGTGTCGGGACTCTTTTCGAAGCTTTTGTGCCTGAAATCTAGACATAAAAGGAGGGGTGAGTCCAGACATGAGATAATTGACAATATCAGCATACCAAGGTTCTTTAACAACCACAGCATATAAAACAAAATCAGGAAAAGAATCACAAGTGAGTTCAGAAGAGTCTACTCCCCTTGTGTCCTCTGGTAGCCTACTTAGGTGATCGGCTACTTGATTCAATACCCCGGCTCGATCTTTTATCTCAATATTGAACTCTTGTAAAAGCAAAGCCCACCTTATTAATCTTGGCTTGGATTATGGCTTCTTGAATAGATAGCAGACAACCACATGATCTGTAAAAACAACCACTCGAGAATTGATTAGATATTGCCTAAACTTATCTAAGGCAAACATAATAGCAAACATCTCCTTCTCGGTAGTGGTGTAGTTGACTTGAGCTGGATCAAGTGTTTTAGACGCATAGGCTATGACTCTTGATTGCTTCTCCTCCCACTAACCAAGCATGGCACCTACTGCAAAATTAGAAGCATCACATGATAGCTCAAAGTGTAAATCCCAGTTAGGTGCAGTTAAGATTGGAGGCGAAACAAGCATAGATTTAAGAGTATCAAAAGCATGTCTACAATTGTCATCAAAGTTAAATTCCACATCTTTTTTCAACAAAGTAGAAAGGGGTAGGGCAACTTTACTAAAATCTTTAATAAATCGCCGATAAAACCCGTATGCCCTAAGAAAGATCTCAAATCTTTAAGATAGGTGGGATAAGGAAGTGAGGATATAAATTCAATCTTTGCCTTATCAACCTCAATCCCTTTTTGGGAGATTAGGTCCCTAAAACTATCCCACTATCCACCATAAAATGACATTTCTCAAAATTTAACACCAACTTCTTATCTATGCACCTCTCAAGAGCCTGTTTTAGGCTATTCAGGCATTGATCAAAGCTCTCCCCATAGACTGTGAAGTCAACCATGAAGACTTCTATGTTTTTCTCAAGAAGGTCACTGAAAATCACCATCATACACCTTTGAAAGGTGCCTGGAGCGTTACATAACCCAAATGGCATCCTACGATAAGCGTAGGTACCGAAAGGGCATGTAAAAGTGGTTTTGTCTTGATCCTCGGGGGCTATAAGAACCTGAAAATAACCTGAAAACCCATCTAGAAAACAATAATGTGACTTGCCAGCAAGCCTCTCTAACATTTGATCTATGAAAGGAATAGGGAGATGATCTTTTCGTGTGGCATCATTAAGTTTTCTATAGTCTATGCACACATGCCATGAATTTTGCACCCTTGTAGGGATACGCTCATCCCGTTCATTCTTAACCACTATCACCCCACTCTTTTTAGGTACTACGTGTACTGGACTGACCCATTCACTATCAGAAATAGGATAGATAATCCTTGCACTCAGGAGCTTAGTAATCTCCTTTTTAACTACATCAAGTATAAGAGGGTTCAGTCGCCTTTGGGGTTGCCTCACTGGTTTTGATCTCTCACTAAGAAGAATCTTGTGTGTGTAAATAGATGGACTAATTCCAGGAATGTCAGCTAGAGTCCACCCTATTGCCCTCCTATGCTCCCTTAAAATAGATAAGAGTCTCTCTTCCTCACTCCCAGACAATGAGTTAGCAATAATAACAGGTAATTGTTCATTAGACTCAAGGAAAGCATATTTCAGAGTAGGGGCAGGGGTTTCAAATCAATCATAGGTGGTTGCACAATAAAAGGGATCAATTTATGAAGTTTAAGAGAGAACAGATTACTCCTCTTTCCTTCAACCAATGATAGCTCTGGTTGAATTTGATCAGCTTTGCGGTTTCCTTCCTCTCCAAGCGTTGAACCAACTTCAAGTTGATCTACAGCAACAACCATCTTAGAGGGATTCTTTTCCATATCATCATTTCCCATTTTAGCATCAGCTTCTATGATGTTAGGGCAATCTGAAACATGAACAGAAAACTTTTCCCCAAGGGAATCATCACTGATAAAAGAGGAATCACAAATTGAATTTGCATCGGTAGATGACACAGAAAATGTATGCAGGATGGAAAGCATGCAATTAACCACAATACAGTCAAGACATGTCACATCACTACCACATGAACAAGTAGAAAGAGATGAAAAAGAAGAAACAGATTCATCTTCATCATTAGAGTCAGTAGAGTAAAGGTTAGAATAAAAAGAATCATGTTGCAATTCAATTTCAGAGCAAGCATCCTCAACAGCAATGTCCATCATGTTAACACCCAATAGTGAATAGTCTTCATAAGGATGTTTTATTGCTTCATCCATGTTAAAAGAAACTTTATTATCACCCACTTCCATTGTAATGGTCCCCTCTTTCATGCCAATCATGGTATTAGCAGTCCTTAAGAAAGGTCGACCAAGGATTAGTGTGGTGTCATTTACAAGCTTAGAAGACATGTCAAGCACATAGAAATTAGCAGGAAATACCAAATCCTTAACTTAAACCAAAATATCCTCAATAATGCCCTCAGGATACCTAATAGTCCTATCAGCTAGTTGGAGCATAACAGTAGTAGACTTAAGAGTCTTGACTTCTAGTGAAGTGTAAATGGACTTAGGCATGACATTAATGGCTGCTCCTAGAGCAAGCAGGGCTCCCCCTATAGTGACTTTTCCTATTGTGCAAGGGACAGTGAAAGATCTAGGGTCTTGACATTTTACTGGGATTTGGGGTTTAAACAAGGTAGACACATTAGAGGGCAATTGAACTCTTTCATTAGGCTTAAACATCCTCTTTTATGTACACAACTCTTTAAGAACTCTTGCATATTTAGGACTCTTTTTAATCAGGTCAAGCAAGGGAATATTGACTTCTACCTTCCTAAAAGTTTCAAGCAATTCATGATCTTGCCTTTCATTGCCTATTTTTACATTTTCAAGTAAGAATGAGGAAAAGGTAGTTCATTGATGTTTACCTCCTTACCTTCCTTGCTCAAGGCTCCATGTTTGCTTGGTTCAGATTCCTTTGCATTCTCCTTGCCATCATGCTTAGTAGTGGACTCCTTCCGTCGCAATTTCATCTCTTTGGAGCTTTCTGACTTCTTGACCTCTTGGGAAGGTGGTGGCAGATCATCACAAATAATCTCCTCGTCAACAATTTCATCCTCCTCTTCATTAAACTTCACTTGCCTCCCACTTCGAAGAGTGATAGCATTTAAACCCTTAGGGTTTATAACAGTGTTGGAGGGAATAGTGCCACTGCTCCTAGCTTGTTGCTCATTCATGTTATTGAACAGCTGAGTTACATAGGAGTTGATGTTCTTAACCTTTGTCTCCCAATGCTCCATTCTTTTCTCTAAAGCACTGAATCTGGCATTATTTTTAGAGGAGTCTTGTTGAATCAATGAAGCCAATGAGCTAAACTTATTCGCATTAGAAGTCCTTTCTTCTTTCAGTAAGGCCATCATGTTATGCAGGAGTTGATTGGTGTCTTCTTTAGGTGGAATAGTCAAGGCCTGAGGTTGGTTTTGGAACTAGTTTGAGGATGAACCAGCTCCTCTACTCTTTTGAAATCTGTTTGGAGGTCTACTCTCTTCATTTCTCTAACAAGTCTAGGGTTCGCTTTCCACCCCTCATTATCAGTGTTGGAGTAAAGGTCCCACTTCTGATTTGGATGACCCTGGAAAACAGCAGATACCTCTTCATATCAGCCAAGACAGACACTAGAAATATGCATAACCGAGCCACAAGTCTCATAACTAGGGGCAGTAATATCTATAGGGGGTACTGGTCTATGAACATTCATATTCTTCAACTCTGCAGTGATAAGGGATACTTGAGAAGGCATTTTGCTTTCCAGAGAATCAACCTTTGATTCCAAGGTGTCCATTCTTCTGTTGTGAACTGTTGAAGCTCCCAACTTATGTATCGCTCAAATATCTCTTGCATTAAATTGTTGATGATTCAAGGCCATTTTCTCGATCAAACCCCAAGCCTCTTCTGCAGTGGAGTCTATCAAAGATCCTCCTGATACAACGTCTAACATACCTTTCTCTTGGTTCTTACAACCCATCATAAAAATATTGCACCAATTGTTCATCTAGCATTTGATGATGCGGGCACCTTGAGAGCAAGTCTTGGAATGTATTCCAATAGTCGTACAGAGACTTGTCATAGTCTTGCTTAGCTGAATAGATCTCCTTTCTCATTGATGAAGTCTGAGAAGCCAGAAAGTATTTCTCCAAGAATACTTTCCTTAAGTTCCCCTAACTGTGATATGCATCAGCCACATGCCTTGGAAGGCTCATGTACCACTCTTGAGCTTTATCCTCTAATGATAAATGGAAAACCTTCCACAGCACCTGATCCAATGATGCTCCCACAGGCTTCATGCTCTGACAAACCATAAAAAGGGATTGCAAATGAAGATAAGGATCTTCTCCTGTCAAGCCATGAAATTTTGGAAGTGAGTTAACCACTAAATCTTTAATTTCAAAATTAACTTCAAAATTAGGGCACACAGTAGTAAATGGGTCAAAATTGACATCAAATGTGGTGGCTTCCCTAATTGTTCTTCTTTTAGGGTTCCCATTATTTTCTCCCACTCTCTCTTGTTCTTCATTCCCTCTATTGCCTCCATTCCTCACTTGGTTAGCATTGGGGTTAGGATTAGGTGGGTTCTGTCACACCTTACTTATATAGTACCTTAGCATTCATTTAGAACCATTCCAGACTATGTTGGATGGTCTTACACTTAAAAATTTCAATTTGGACGTTAATTTTTGGAAAATTACTGTTCACTGTCCAGTTTTCAGATTACAGGTCCAACTTTGAAAAATCATAACTAATTCTAGAAAAATCGTATGGAGGTGTTCCAAAATTATACAGAAATATTTTTCAATGCTCTTTAAGGGAAAAATATTCAACTAAACTCATCCTCACTGAAAACGTACAGTTTATTGGATTAAGATTACTATTTGTTTGGTAAAATCTGGACTTTCCAGATTCTGTGCCTTAACTTTGAAAATTCATATCTCTTTGTATACACATCCAAATGAGGTAATTTACCACTCATTTTAAAGCTTAGGATGTGCACTATAAGGATACCAAATTTCGTAGCTTAACTCATTCATATGGTAGGTTAAACTGAAACTTGAAACTAACTGCTCCATGACCTACGTTTTGTCCCTTAACATCTCTTTACTTTAATTCTTTTTATTTCTTTGGCATACCTAACATGGGCTTACTTTTTCCCATTCATGCTCATACATTCCTCTACATGCCATAAGCTTTATAATTAAATACATGACATTCACAACATAATTATAACATAGGAGAATTATACATTGAATATTAGTATCAATCATTAGCATCAATAATTCTCCACTTCTTCTCCTTGCTTCTCATGCCATTAGTGCCCATCATTGATTGACCTAAATGGTTGGTTACGAAGGGGTGAGATTCGGGGGAATCTCAGTAGCAAACATTACCACATACATGCATAACATGGATGCTAGTGTATGGTATGTAGTTTTTCATAAACTTAAGTTAACTAGTTACATGCCATCATGCTTTATGCTTGATATAAAAATGCATGGCCATGGGAACATATTAAAAACAGCATTTCCAGCAACAATCATCATGTCACAACATCATTCAAACAACAAATATAAACCAACACATGAGCATACCATGTCAAGCACATAAAGGGTAAGTTCATTACCTTGCACCTCAAGCTTTCCTCTTACTTTTCCTTTGACTCCCTTGATTTTCCAACCATGTGGGCATTCGGTCAACATCACCAAACATCTTCTTGGATGTTCCAAAGGTCCTAAACATAACCATAATGATCACACAATCCATTAGGACCATTAGATTACATAAAGTTCAAGACTAGCTTTCTTGAACCTCAACCCTTTCTCTTAGTCTTAGGGTTTTCTTTCTAACTTTTCTAATATAAATCTTATCATTTCCCATCCTTAAGATTAATTTCTTGTCAATTAGGACAACTTTAGATGGCCTTAGATTCAAGAAGATCAAATCTGGAAATTTTGGTTCGCGGGCACTGTTCATGCAGAAACTCCAGAATATTTGCTCAATTTGAAAATTCATAATTAAATCTAGAAAAATTCAAATTGAGTGATTTCAAGTCTCACTGAAAGATCCTTAAGCTAAATTTAAAGGAAAAATAGTTTCAAGAACCAATTCTATGCCGAACAGTACCAGAATTGTACGGAATCTAAAACCCTTCCTAAAGTTCAACACTGTTTCCAGATTTCAAACCCTAACTTTGAAAAATCACCATAAATCGTACACATATCCAAATGAAGTGTTCTACCCATTGATTTAAAGGTCATAGAGTGTACTTTAAGCATACGAAATTTCAGAACCAGATATGAACAGTAACTAATTCGAAATAGGCATCAAATCAGCACGTAATTCTTCTAATTTTCACATAGATCCACTTGGATCTATCATACTTTGAGGTATTCTAGCAAGATCTAACAACCAAACTCCCTTCCCCACTCATCAACCATTTCGACCAGCCATCAAAAGGGAGAAAAGACAGATTTTTTAACCTTAAAAGAGAAGGAAAACAAGACAAGAACACATCTAGAACCAAGATCTCACCTTGAATCCTTGATTGATGACCAAAGTTGATAGCTTTCCTTGGTTCTCCTTCCAAAACCCTCTCTTTTCCTCTCCTCTTTGCCTTGGACGAAATTCCCATCTGATTTAGGGGAGAGATGAGCTCCTTAGTGCTCTCAAAATATCTCATCTACCACATTTAATGAAAGTCCAAGTGTCAAATGCCTAAGCCTTCTTGAAACCTCTCTCTTAATTAACTTAATTCATAATATAATTACATTCCAAAGTCAAGATCCTCTCCATTGGTAGCTTGACACTTGGAAAGCTTTAATTACCATCTATTAAAGGCTTGACAAGTGGCAACTTGTGGGCCAAGTAAAGTGCAAGACTCTGATCAATACTTTATCGGTGCACTTTTACTTCGGGTTTAACTTCTTTTCTATAATTACAGTTCTCTGGCCTCTGTAATTATTTTCTGTCAAATCCATAAATTCCCTTTAATTTTAGAGAGTATCGATGAATTTTCTTAGGCCATAACACTTCCTTTAAGCCTTGCATAAAATTCATTTACTAAAATACCCTTTTATCGGCAAAACGGCTCTTTAATTTATTAAAGCCACTCCACTAGCCTTTTGATTGCGGGACTAATTTTATAAATTAGTACAACCTTCTAACCATTTAATCTCATTTTTATATATATTTTTTGAGATCTCTTGCTATTTTAAATAATTACCTCAAACAGTGTACTTTTTACTGGCCATAACCTCATAAATTCCATTTAAGCTATCTCAGGGGTATTTTTGTCTTTTCTCTTCATAGAAAAGTCTTAGAATATTATTTCCTATTTTTTTGGGATTTTCTTGGAATTCTTTGTATACTCTTTCATTTTTACCCCTATTGGTCATAACTTTATGAATTTACGGTTTAGTCCATACTTGGACTTAACTTCATATAATCCTCTCTTTGAGGTTTCTAACTTAACCTTTAGCTTGTATCTAGCCACTTTTCTCTCTTTGGGCCTTTGAGACTTTACTGAAACCTCTAACTTTGATTACACTTTAGCCCCTATAAACTTTTCCTTTGCAGTTTAGTCCCTAACACTGCTTTCACTGCCTTTCTCGTCTTTGGAACTTTTTGCTCAAAAGGGGTCTGGTAGTCTATCCAATCCAGGCTATGTTTGATACTTCTAGGCCTAAAAGTTGGGATGTTACAGGTTCGGTGGTAAATCAGCCATGATCTCCTCTTCAATAGGTTCACTCTCACTCTTAGATAGGCTAGATTCCATAGAGATGTTTTCTTGTTCGACCACTAATTCGCTTGTCTCCTCAACTCTTTTCTCTCCTCATATCTCTCTGAGTCTTCTCTCAATCTCAGGGTTAAAGGGTACAAGCTTGGTTTTTTGTGGCATGCAAGAATAAAGTCACAAAGAAAAAGCAGACAAAAATGACTTGTAGCACACAAAGTCAGATAAAACTATGAGTTGTGATGGATGCAAGTGTATGTATGAGTATGAGTGTGTATGCACAGAAGGAGAAGCAAAAAGTTCAACTTTCAAAACTTTTCCAGAAGTGTTCACCATGATAAAAGCAGAAGTATGCCGCGGTGAAGGTTGGGCGAGACGGTCTATGAGCTGAATGTAGAAGGTTTGCCGCAGCGAAAGCAAAAGTATTGTAAAACCCTTAACCTTAAAAACATTATCAACTCGTCATAAAATTCACTACTATGGTAGAAAAGGAAATCTGTTAAAACAAACTACCATAGTAGAAAGAATTTGTATAACTTTAGAAATTAACATTTAAACTCGGTTCAAACTCGAACTTCGTTGCATGCAACTAAAATCATTCATTCATGTCCACTGGGCCTCCGAGCCTCCGGCCCGGGTAACAACATACATCAAAATCAGCCCATCCAATTAGTTTTCAACCATATAACAAAGTTTCATAAAACAATAGAAATGGCCTCCGGCCCACTGAAACGAGGAGATAACATATTCTCCAATTTACAATAAGATCAACAATCAAAATATCTCAAAAGATCCTAAATGTGGCAATATATACTAGCCATACATATACAAGTGCTAGAGGCCTAAAGCTAACCAAGCTCAAGCCTCTGCGTCTCTTCGTGAAGGCACACGCTCAGAACCTTCGCCTGAAAACATTGTAAATCACGGGGTGAGACAAAGTCCCAGTAACCAACCATTCCAATTCAAGGTACTACTAAATAGGTGCTTGTGAGGTGTCAAGTGGGGCATTTCACAAGTAATATAATAAATGATAGCCACAAGAATTCATGTAAGTGCAATGATGCAATTCCCATCAACCATATCCCTCACTTTGGGGGATTTTCAAGAGCCGAACCCGGCCTATCCCTCACTGTGGGGGATGTAAGGAGCCATAAAAGGCCTATCCCTTACTCTGGGGGATGTAAGGAGCCAAAAAGGCCTATCCCTCATTATAGGGGACGTAAAGAGCCAACCATCATGCATTAATGGAGACCTTACCACGTGGTAGTAACTATCAAAAACTCTCACCAATTCCCAATTCATGCATTATGCTCAACCCATAATCAAATAGTAATTGAACATTTCATAATTAATTTCTTTCAGTGGCATATCTTTCACAATTCCAAGATTTATCCATTATCAATCGAAACCCCACAAGACGGTTTTCCTTTTTATATATACAACATACAATTTGAATATAATTGTTACTCAGAGCACAAAACATAAATATACTCACAATACCACAGAAGCAAGTACTAAGGATTGGAAAGTGGTTACCTCTCGCCTAAGCAAGGAATAACAAACTGACAATACGGCCCCGTGCACCAATAAGGCTCACAACCGGTCTACACAAGCACACAAACATACAACTACCATGTATTAGCTTTCAAACTAATAATGTGGCCAAAACAACATTTGGGGACACAAAATTCCTAGCTCCAATCAAAACTCTACCCAACTCAAAGGGTATAACTATCAAGGCAACTCCCCATGGTCATACCAATCCATTAAAACCTTAATTCCCTTCCAAACATCAATTAAAATTCATAACCTCAAGGACCCATTATAGGAATTCAACACCCAAACATCCCATTTAAGCAATTGAAGTCTTAACAACAATCTAAACCGATTAAACATCCAATTTAACCCTCCTTAACATAACCCAAATCACAAAACTCAAAATCAATCTCCACATTGTCATCCTTAATCACATACCTCCCAATCTCATAAACCCTAGCTTCAAAAACTCAAGGTTCTCCAAATCCAAGAAAACTACACTGATTAAATACTTAGATTAACCCAAAGCAATCAATTAAACTCAAAACAATCGGTCAAAAATCTCAATTCCATCACAACCTAGAAAACTCTAGGGTTTCACCATAAATCCTTAGAAATTCCAAGAAAAAAGGTAGATTAGAGGTTAAAATCACTTACTTGAGGTAATGGATCCTTAGAAATGTCTTTCCCAAGCCTCCATACCGAAACCCTAGCAGAGCTCCTCTCTCCTCCTTCAGATTTTCTAATTTTCGCACAACTGAACCCTCTAGCGTCTATATAGATTCGACACCTTTCGCCACGGCGAACCCAGAACTTCGCCGTGGCGAACTAATCCCAAGAGGGATTACTCGCCTAAAAACCCGACTTCGCCACGGTGAAAGCTTCCCGAGAGGAAACTCTCGCTCGCCCAGAAAACATTCACCGCGGCATACCCCTACCTTCGCCGCGGTGAAACCTTCCCGAAAGGGAAGCCTCGCTCACCTGAACAACTTCGCCGCGACATCCCTAAGACTTCGCCGCGGCCAAACCTGCCCGAAAGACAAACCCCCCTGAAACTCCCGGTTCACCGCGGCGAAGTAAACTTTGCCGTGACGAAGGTTTCCCAAGAGGGATCCTCAAGTGTTTCTGCTAGTTGGCTGTAGCGAAAGAAGAAGTTTGCTGCAGTGAAATGTCACAGAGAGCTAGACAAACTTCTAAACGATGCAAATGCAAAGTGAAAATGATAAAGGTATAGAAAATCAGTCTCTTTGTTTGTATTTCCAAAATTTTGATGCTATGCAAAATGAAATCCTCTACTATGAACAAATATGCACCTAAGCTACCTAAAATGCAAGCTGAAAAGGCTCAAAACCTCAATTGACAGATTAATGACACAAGCTAACCTAGAGAACCAATTTCTTGGCTCCCCAGTAATGGCGCCATTTGATTCTTACCTAGTACCTTTTCTAGACCTTGGAGGTTAAATCAAAACTTTTATCCAAGGATTGCACTATAGGGTGCAACCTCGGGTTGTCTCACTTAAATAGAGCCTCAGCGAAATGGACCTAAATTAG
Source organism: Neltuma alba (assembly GCF_004799145.2). Lineage (NCBI taxonomy): Eukaryota > Viridiplantae > Streptophyta > Magnoliopsida > Fabales > Fabaceae > Neltuma > Neltuma alba. The sequence goes on from NW_021634444.1 coordinate 120,400, forward strand.
CTTAAATGTCATGTAATGCAAACTTGAATATAAACAGGGGGTTTTGGTTTTTTTTCAAAATCATTGAGTGAATTGGATGAAGGGTAAACAAAATATATGTATATATATATTTTGGATTTTAGGGAATAAGTGATGGATGCAGGTAGACAATAACCAAATGATAATTAAGTTCCTCTTGAAAGTGTGCTCAGGCTGTCATAGTTCAAAATCAATTGATATGGGAGTAGAAATCACTAAGTTTTGAATTGATAAACCTCAAAGTACTCTGAGTCCAGAATCTTGATAAATGAACTCCATTTCTCAAGATCCTGTTAAGTGATCTTAGTGTGTATAGAAAAATTGATTAATGCAACAGGTCAAATGCAATCAAAATCATCTTAATATCAAAACATAACCGTGCAAGAGTAAAGAGAATCAAAAGATTACAACTAACATATATGAGACTTCACATATTTAAGCTCAAAGTTCTACAATAATCAAGTCACTACACATATGAAAATCCAAGCTAATTATAACTATAATCAAGTAGTTCAGCTACAAAATACAAATCCTAAACCTAGAAACTCATAAATTCATAGCATGAACTAGGATTAAACTACTCCCCCTCTTAGCTCATTGAACTCCAGCCATTGCTACACCTCCAAGAGGAAGGAAAACGCCTAGCCACTCATAAAAATCTGAAGCATCTCAACTAAGAATGAATCTGAGCTTCCCATGGTGGAGGTTTGACAGTGAAAAATAGAAGAAATTAGGGTTAGATGAGAGAAAGATGAGAGAGAACGAAGATGGGGGTTGTGGTTTTAGTGAATGATGTCACTTACACGAAAATAGGGTTTCTAAACCGGTAATGGGGTGTATTGGGTCGGTTTATGAGAGTGGGTAGGTAAAATTTCTAAAAATGGTTCGGGCCTGGGTTGCTGATTCAAGGGGTTCGCCGTGGCAAACCTTGGCCGAGAGCACTTTCGCTGAAGTGGTGTCTTTGTCGCAGCGAAGACAAAGTTGGCCGCGACGAAACTTGGCAGAGGCGTCAATCCGTCTTGTGTGCTGGACTTCCTTGATCTTCACTCTTGGCTCTTCTTCTTGAGTATCTTGAAATAAAAAGTAATAGGCTGAGGTATTGATTGTCTCAGAAATTAATTAAATCCAATTAATGAATAAATATGACAATTTTATCCTCAAATAACACTAACTCAGAACAAAGACCCTCAATCTCAATTAAGCACAAATATCATTAAAATGAGCCAAAAAGTGTAACAAAAATATGGAAAAAGTCATCAATTAGTATAAACAATTTGAGCTCAATCAACCATAATGTCAAAAAATAAAGGTGGAAAATACATTTCAAGTTCACACAAAGTACAAATAATTTGCCTTTGTAAGTCGCATAACTTTGTTGAATCAACTACTTTACTGCAAATCAACTTGAAGAACATGCAAAGTTTAGTGATAGTGTTTCACACTTTTTTGGGTAAAATATATTGTATACCAGCTAGTAAGGAACTCTGAATGAGCACATAACAATCATGAAGCTTAAGGTTCTTTAACTTTAACTCTTTCACTGATACAAGGTTCTTTACATTTGAGAAGTAGCCTTTTGGAACTTTAATTCTGTATAGAAACTCACAAAAGGCTTTTTTCCCTTTCTTGAAAGCGTGTAAGCTGTAGGAGGTAAATAAGTATGGTATCTGCTCTCAACCGGTGCTAACTCTTCTCTTATTCCTAAGGTAACCAAATCCAACCTCACATTGACACTATCCTTACTTTTTCCTTACATATTGAGCAATGTGCCAATAAACTATCACAAATATTATTTTTTTCCTATATGCATCACATCAAGAAAATGTCTCACATGTAAAAACTTCCAATTTGAAAGTTCAAAGAAAATTGACTTTTTCTTCCAACCAGTTGTGATAACATTTTTGTAAAATACTTGCCAAAGTTACTATCCAATTCTTTTACCTTCTCAAAAACCTACTCACCAGTCAACATCTTTGGTGGACTACCTTCTTCTGAGTCCCCATTGAAAGCCTTTTTCCACTACCTCCACTGATGTTTTGCAGGTAAGAATCTACGATGTCTTATAGAGACACTTTTCTTACAATGATCTAATCACATTGAATGAGTATTATCTACACATATAGGGCATACATAATATCCTTTAATACTATATCTGGATAGATTGCCATAAGCAGGAAAATCATTAATTGTGCCAAACAGCATGGCTCTTAAATTAAAACTTTCCTCTGTATACCCATCATACACATTCACCCCAGTCTCCCACATTAGCTTTACATCATCAATCAAAGGAGCCAAGTATACATCTATATCATTCCCAGGCTATCTCGACCCTAAAATTAAGATTGACAGCATTATAAACTTACGTTTCATGATTAAGCATTGCGGAATGTTATATATCATCAATACCACATGCCATGTGCTATGAGTACTACTTAGAACACTATGAGGATTACTTCCATCAGTTGCCAGGCAAGTCATAAGTTCCTGTCTTCTTCCCTTAAGTTTGGGTACTTATAATCAATTTTTTTCCATTGTGGAGAATCTGTAGGGTGCTTAAACTTCGTGTCTTCAATCCTCTCATTTACATGCCATGTTAACTACTTAGCAATTTTTGCATTACTATACATGTGCTGAAATCATGGAATAATAGGAAAATACCAAAGGACCTTCAAAGGATTTTTGCCTTTCTTCTCATATCGTGATTCATTACATGTAAGGCACTTCTCCAATGATGTATACTGATTTCAAAATAAAATGCAGTCATTAGGACATGTGTGAATCTTTTCATAACCCATCCCAGTAGAGCAAAGAATTTGCTTAGCCTCATATGTTTTGGTAGGAAGTTCATTTTTCTCTAGAAGCATGTCTTGCAAAAGTATAAGCAATGCAGTAAAACTTAAATCACTCCATCCATGACGTGCTTTCAAGTTATACAATTTTAATACCACTAGCAATCTTGTGTATTTTGTGCATCCAGCATACAATGATTTTTCTGCATCACTTTTCAACCTCTCAAATAAATTAGGATAATCACGAAGATCCTCTTCAACTGCATTCAACATTTCTTCAAGACCATCATCTTCATCACATATGCTTGTGGCAAACTTATTTGAAGCACCACTTATGCTATGAACTTGATCACTACATGTATCATAAGTCTCACCATGCCTTGTCTATCATGTATAAGATTGATTAATTCCATGACACACCAAATGATCTTTTGCATTTTGATTGAAACCTCCTTTCGTCTTTATTTCTATAGAATTTCTTGAACCGTCTGATGATAAGACCCATTTTATCATCTTCTAGGTCCTCTTCGTCATCATCTTTACTCTCTTGAGTTCTGAGAGTAATGCCTTTGTGATTCTTCTCGTTCATTTCCTTTTTGTATTTTTGCTTGCTCTCATAGTCCGCCAAACTCCCAAACAGAGCTACGACAGAGCCAATTGATTCTCCCTTTGTTTCCTCGATAGCTATTACTTTTGGCTCCCCTTCTTTCGTGAGACCACTTGAGATTTTTCTCACTTGATCTTCTTGACTATACTTCTTTCCTAGTGTAGTGAGATGATTGATAAGATGTGAAAATTTAACTTCCATGTCTCGGATGCTTTCTCCATCCTTCATTCTGAATAATCAAACTCTATGGTGAGAGGGTTGATTATGCTCTGCTTGATGCCCGTTGTTCCTTTGTGGGCAATCTTCAACGCCTCCCACATTTCTTTTGTAGTTTCCACATTGGAAACTCGAAAATACTCCTTTTGGCTTAGCGCATAGGTTAGTATATTGATAGCTTTATCATTTAGTATCACTAGCCTCTTATCTTCTTCATCGAAGTCACTAGAACTCTTACAAACTTGTTGACCATCTACGGTTTTCATTGGGACGTAGTTCCTATGTTCGATCATGTCCAACAATCCATATTCTGTAGCTTTGATGAAGATCTTCATCCTCATATTCCAGAAGGTGTAGTTTTCTCCATTAAAGCCAGGTGGCTTTGACATTGAGCATCCTTCGGGTGGCACACTGTCTCCGAAACCTACCATTAGATCTCTCTTCGGACTGTCAAGTCTTTATTGAAGAGGCCTACTCTAATACCAAATGTTAGTGGTAGTCTTATCTAAGAGGGGGTGAATTGGGTGAGTTATAAATATCTTGCGAATTAAAAAACAGTAAGCTAAACAGAAACAAAGAGCACAAGTTAGAGTGATTTCACCATAGTGAGTAGAGACAATTTATACTGGTTCGATCTCAACCACTTGACCTACATTCTGTCCTCAGAACACCTCTGAGTATTTCACTAAGTTCCAAGATTAATCGGGCTTTTGGTGCCGCGGTACAGTAATTGATTCGCTCAATCACTCCCTCTTATTACCTGTAAGGTTACAGGCCTACTTAAGAGTCCACGCTTCTAAGTTTCACTCAGAAAGTAATTAAAGATGATATGTAGAGCTCTCTCATAGAGTAAATAGATGAGAAACACAGAAGCTCAGTACTAACAAGAACAAGTATTGAATGCAACAGTAAGTTATTTACAGAAGGTAGCTCGCGTATTCAATCTATGCATTCAATGCTTCTTCCCGCCTTTTATAGTTGAGGAAGTTTAATAACTATTAGATAGAAGAGCTTCTAGCCAATGATGATCGATTAATGTTTGATCAAGTAAGTGATCAATAAAATATAATAGAGAGTTTTAGTTCTGAAATGCCAAGGAAATGTTTGATTGATCACGTTATGTGAAAACAAGATATTCAGATATATGGTAATCGATCATTTCATCGATAATTAGATTATCGATCAGGTGATCGAAAAAAACATAACTTAAAAAGTAGAGCAAGATAGCGATGATCGATCATTTGATTGATAAATCAACCAGCTAACAACCTTGAACAAGGACATATTGAGAGGTTATTAAGCAGTGTTCGATCATGTTATTGAAAAATCTCTAATTGATAAAGTGATCGATTAAATGATGAAAGAAACAGAATATAAACAAAGTGAAAGAGCTTTACCATTTATCTGTCTTCTTATCGATGACCTATTTATCGATCCAGTGATCGATAAATACTTACCAAAATGGTGTCCATTATCTAACAGTTGTTCGATCATTAGATTATCGATAAATTAATTGATAATTTTCTGCAGACTTCTATACAAAACAGTGTTAACAATGATCAAGCAATTGATCGATCAACACATATAAACTAATTTATCTATCAAGTTATCGATTTTTAACATTTTTGCAAAGTTATCAATTTTCATATGAACTTTATCTAACAAGTGATCGATAAATCCTTGATCGATCAACTTACCAAAACATGGATTACCCAATTTGTAATCATCAAAACCTTAAATCTAACAAATTTTTCAAAAATTCTATTTTTGATTTCAATAATTTTAAACACTTTCCAACAACATATCCCTACACAAAAACATGTTTTAAAGCCATTGGATTCATCAAATCAAGCAACATCCAATTGGTTCTACATGAACAATGCTGGATGAAAATTCTCCCCTGAAACCCTAACTTTGATTTCATCCAAAAATCAATCAATACACCACTTAATCTTCCTTATTCCAATTGATTATTAAGTTTTCAATCCTTCCCTAAGCATCACACATCTCAACCGAATTTTTCAACATTTTTCCAGCATTTTCCAAGTAAAAGTCCTTGTTTAATCAATGTAAAACCTAAAGATATTGATGCTTGGACATACCTTAGTATTTTCTTGAAGTAAGTTTGATGATTCCTTGCCTAAAACTCCTCAAGAATTTCATGCAATAGGACTAGATGAACAGTGGCAGAGTTTCCCCTTATTTTTCCCAATTTTCTAACATTTTCTTTGTATTGTCAAGGGGTATTTATAGACCAAAACTTCTGCTAGCAACCGATCGAAGTTACGAGGCATAGATGGTTTGCAGAGTTGCTGGATCTAGGTTTGCCAAACTCGGGTGGTGGGTAATGTATCCAGTAACACCTGGCACCACAGGGCGTCATCTACAAGTAGTAGAAGTAGTCCTGGTAGACTATAGCATACTGATTCTAGGTCAAGTCTATGTGTCTACTAAGCTCAATAAATTCCTGGAAGAGACTGTTATAATCTTTAAATTACTTCCTTACCGATAATGGCCTCTTCCTAATTAGCAGATCCTTGGCTTTAAGCTGTTCTAGCCTCACCATCCTGATAGGTACTGCCCTAATGGCACTGCTCTAAGCTGGGACCAGCTGTTCTAGCCTCACCATCCTTGGCTTTAAGCTGGGACCCGCCTTGTCAGGATGTGGCTGAGGTCTTGTGGTGCTCTGAGCATCCCCTTTCTCTAACCTCTAGCCTCACCATCCTTGGCTTTAAGCTGGGACCCGCCTTGTCAGGATGTGGCTGAGGTCTTGTGGTGCTCTGAGCATCCCCTTTCTCTATCCTAACTAGGTCATTAGAGTCCTCTTCTGAAATTATATCCTCTATCTCCCAGAGAGGCTGGTAATATCTGGGTGGTGGAGTCGAGTCATCGGGGTCAGAAATATACAGGTGGTACCATTCTGGGTACGGCTCCCCTGGCATCTTCTGGTTTACCGTTTCCCCAGAGTCATCACTACAGCAGGCCATGGCTTATCCTGTACTCAACTCAGTTTATAACATACCATTCCACCCAAATAGAATCTAACCAGAAGCGTTCAATAAACCAACAGTTCATAATCAATCAACAATATTTAGGTATTGTGCACAATACATAACAGTCAATACAGTGCACAGAAACAGAGCCATAACCTTTGCTCTGATACCAAAAAGTGTACACCTCTCTTTAATATCCATTATACATCAATTGGAACCATTATAAGTTGTTTCGTAGCATTTCTGGTTGAGAAATTTTAAAATTCAGGATTTCACTGTTTATCCTGTCCGTACACTGTTCATCTGAAAATGGGTCAACTTTGAAAATTCATAACTAATTCTAGAGAAATCAAAACGAGGTGATTCCAATTTTCACACAAAGCTTGCTAAGATTTCTATGGAGAAAAAATAATCATTAGGTCCAATTCCATTCAGAATAATTCTAGAAAATTCATTAAAGTGTATTGTTTATTTGGTAAAATTTCAAATTTTCAGTATTTTTGTCCAAATTTGGAAGGGCATAACTCTTAGTACACAACTCTAAATTTAATGAATTACCACTTTTTTTAAAGCTAAAAATGAGATATGTTTGTGTGTAAAATTTCATGCCTAAACTCCAACAATTAATTATTATTTTATGCGCCACAAGTTTGGTACTTTTTAGAAAATTTCTATCCCCTAATTACTATTTTCTTGATTTATTTCCCCTTTTTCCTTCAACCACGATCCTTCCACAATGCCTCAAGCATAATTCTAATATTGGAACATGAAATAGCAATATAAATTACATCAAAATGTCATCCATAACTTATCATAGAATCAACATAAAGTTTGGCATACTTGATATAAATTTCTAATATAACATAATATTCATAAAGCCATTTCATGCCAAGGCCAATTCTTTCCCTTGCTCCATGCTTGGTCCACTTCCTAATTAGGGCATAAAATAACATAGGAGGAATGAGATTTCAAAGAAATCTTAGTAGTATATGAATTATAATTATCATGTAAATCAATGCAAGTTTAATTGTGAAATATCATGCAATTCAAACCATTCCCAACTCATAGGAAGTCATACCACATATCGTGCAAGGAGAGGAAACATTATGTTATCCATATTGACATACCACAAAGTATTTGGCCAAAGCATAACCAATGTCAATCAAGACTAACTGATCAAAATGAACAGCTCCATCGTGTGATCACCTTCCCAAAATCGTAGTCTGGGGTTTAAAACTTGATTATGTGTTAGCCTCCTTTTCATCACGACTAACTGATCAAAATGAACAGCTGCATTTAGTTGGCCCTTTTCTAGAATTCTTACAATTTGTTAGGCCTTAACTGTAATTTTCTCAAACTTAGGTCCTTTAGAGATATTTTTCTCTTGACCCTTGACCTGAAAGTCAAATTAAGCACTTGTAATATCCAATTCAATTTTGTAAATGATTATTAATTAAAATGATGCATAATTTAACAGTTTTGCCCTTACAAAGTGCTTAATGAGAATTCAAATCCACAATTATAGATTGCCACAATTCACATCAAAACATGCATTTTAAACTAATTAATTCCTCTAAAAACATGCAATTAGACATGAATTGATATAGTAAAACTTCGTCAAATCAACTCCCCTACACTTAGACATTTGCGCTCCTGAGCAAAATAGAAGAGAAATAGCATGAGTTGTGAAAAGACTAGAGTCAGGCATAAACACTAACAAGTGCTCCTCACAACCAATCCAGCATACATCAAAGACCAATAGTAACTCAACTAACCCGCAGGATACAAGTGACAAATCAAATAGCAGTGCTCTCTTAATAGCAAGAATAGTAAGAAAAACCATGCAAAGCGTTTAACCAAAACAACCAATCAACCAAAAGGAATAGGCATCGGAGATCACTCAAAGGATAAAAGTGTATCGCTTGGCTCACCTTAATTGTGTTGTTTTTCGCTCGAATCCACTTGACAAAACAAACTACCATAAGCTAGTAATGGTTCTACCACTCCATCTACTAGGAATGCAATGATATGTTAAATCAAAAGGACTTAAAGGGATGTAGTGATGAATGAAGGCTGAATGGAAGGAATGACAAAAGGGAAAGAAAGCAAGTACTAAAAACCAGAACTGATTCCTAACTAAGCTTACATTGAAATCCTTGAAGCACAACACCTAAATCTTCAAAACCACCAAGGAATTTGCCTTATTCAAAACTTTTATTTTGTGGATCCATATGTGTGTATATATATTTTCACCTTTTTTATTGCAATTCTAACCCAAGGAAAATAAAGTGTAATATCACAAAGTAGTAGTAAAAAGTGTAGTTGGAACTTGGGCAAACCATACATTTGTTGGTACTCAAAATTAAAGAAGGCTCAAAGGGGTGAACAATGGTTAAATGAAGTAGCTTGTGTTTGGGTAAAGGGTTTAGAAGTGAATGCTTTTATCCTATCTAAAACACCAATGCATATGAAGCTTTGACAAAGAACCAGAACAAGCTCTAGAGAATGTAAGATCAAGTGGAAAAATCACACTAGAAAGGAGTTTGGCCACAAATAATCTTCCAACAAGGTTAGATCTCCCAGTTTCATCCACAATGCTCAATCGAATCCAAGATTAATCCCAATACATGAATAAATCCACTAAAATTGCAAATCAAAGAGTGAAAACCATTTGAAAAGTTTCAACCACCCATGAATGAGTTAAGAACTGAAAGGGTTTCAATACAACTTGAAGATACTTGAAAAATTTTCCTTGCAAAAGTAAGCAATCAAAGTCCAAATATGGGTGAATTTCAATTAGACCTCTACACAGCTATGAACCAACTTTTAAGGAAAAGCACTGCATGTTCATAGTGACTAACATGGGAATTCACCGCGACCAAAATAATCACAGAGGCACAGAAATGAAACTTCATCACAGCTAACATAGGCACTAGTCGCGACAAAAACAGGCTGAGAGCAACACACACAAGAAAATAGTACTTTGTCGCGACTAAAGTAACTCCTCGCCACAATGAAAGTAAAGGCAGAGGCAAAAATGGATAAAATTAAGCACAAATACTCCCCTCCTCCATGCTTGAAGGCCACAATGTCCTCATTGGGGAAGGCAAGACCCAAAACATATTAAGGCACAACGAAACACATATAAGAAAGTGTGAAACACGACATTAAGAGCACTAAAGCAGAATCCATCATCAATAACAATGCAAATTAAAGTTTAACATCGTCACAAAATCTAGAAAACAGTCATTAACAACAGCAGGCAGAAAAAAAAGGAATAAAGCAAAAGGGAAACAAGCAAAGAGAGCTCTAGTCCTTCTCGTCCGCCCTCCTCTCCTCTATAGGTGGTTCTATATTCAATGGCTGGGACCTAGAGGGCCCAGCAAGTGGCTCAAATGGCCCTCTGTAACCAGGATAGGGAGTGTTGAATGCTCCCTCAAACCTAGGAGGCAGAGGAATCCCAAACTATATAGCCAACGCTGATATCAAAGGATCAAAGAATTACTGTCGCTGGGCTTGTTGGGTAAGGACATAATTTTGCATAGCTATCATCCTCTAATCAAAACTATCTTAGACCAGTGTAAGTTACTGGCTAAGACTCTCTATGGTGATACTAGAGCCACCGGTCCCTTTAGCCGCTTCTGTAGTGTCAGTGGGCTCGTTCTCAGTAATTCTCTTGCCCTTTTTCCTGCTACGTAACTTTGCAGCCCATTTATTGGAGGGCTTATAGCATTTAGTCTAGATCTCCTCAAATGTTGCATCATCATCCTCCACTGGTATTCTTGCTTCAATGCACAACTCAGAAATCAAATGGGGGAAAACCAAATTGGCCTTGGTGGAGCAAGCACACTGTAGAATAGACTCCAAAACAATCAAAGGGATGTCAACTGCTTCCCCTTCATCAACAGGTACAGTAGCAAGGTACCTTCCTTGTGGTGTCAGAGATATGGCCACTAAGCATAATGTTATAGCACTTAAATTTTAGCCAGATGCAAGCCTCATCATTCATAATCTTCCTTTTGAGATATACCTGATCTTTGCCCCTTTCGGCCCAAGTTCCACCCTCCACACACGGAGTACTAAGGATGTCATCCCAGTTAACATCTTGCAGATTCTTTCTGTAGTGCTGGAATTTACACTTCTTTACCACCAGCAAGTTATAATGCTGATGTACATTTTCTTTTATGAACTTCACACCTATTCGACACAGCTTAATAATTGGTGTGTCATCAATCTTGTTGTAGTGTAAAATTCCCTAACCAAGTACTCATTGCCATTCTTCCTTTGCTTCATCATTTCCCCAAACCCTCTTCAGATAGCCTGCTGGTAGAATTCACATTCTATAGTTTCTGGAAATTCTCTTTCTAGCAGTAGGCTTCTATAATAGGTGATGTTGCGGGCCTGTTCTTTTGTTTCAGCTTATATAGTGTGAGGAGGCATCTAAAAGAGCAAATATAGCACACATAAAACACAAGCACATATGAACAAAAACACACCAAAACAAACTAGTGACCCAACACCCTCAACAAAACAAGCCCCAGCAGCAAAAACCTCTAAATTAAACTAGAATTGTTATACCTTACCATCGAATCAACTTAGAGTCCACTTAGAACCACTTTAGACCACATTGGATGGTCTTGGGCTCAAAAATCTTATTTAGGATGTTGAGGATGCTACTTTTCAGATTTTTACTATTTTATTTGGTAAAAAACCATTTTTTTAGTCCAACTTTCAAAAATCAAAATGAAGTGGTTCAAAATTTTGTGGAAAGCTCTTTGAATGTCTAATGTTCTTTCAAGGAAAATAATATTAGAAATTAATTCCTCATGAGAAAGTGCCAGATTTTTCTGAAAGCCACCTCTATCCTTTTAGTTAAAAAAAACCCTTTTTTCAGATTCTAGAACTTAAATTTGAAAAAAATCACCAAAAATCACATAGTTGTCCATTCTTAACGTGCTACCTATTGATTTAAGGCTTATGACATGAACTTTAAGCAACCAAATTTTGTGAAGAAATTTCATTTGGGAACTTAATGAAAACGTGGCTCCAAGTTGGCATCCTGCTTAAGGTATAGCACCCATACTTATACATAACCAGAATATAATTGTTTCCTCATGGTTCACCACCACAATTACCCTTAAATTGGCAGCTTCCTTTTTAGATGATTTAGCCATTAAAATGTTAGGTTACATATAGTGGGTGAGATTTCAATGAAATCCCAGTAGCAAGATCAATCAACCAAAACATCAACATGCATCATTATAAAGCACTTTAACATTAGCTATCAGAGGAGAACTAATCTTTTTATAATAGGCAACCTCAACATACAATAGCCAAGGAAACAAAATGTAAGGAGCAACCATATCACAAACATCATAGTTCAACCATATAATAGCAAGCATTCATGCCATAAATAACAATACAAAGTTAACATTAGTGGCTAATTAAATCCGACTACCTTAATCCAATGCTCTTTGATTCTTTGACCTTCTTCCTCTTCTCCACAATTTAACAAACCTTAAGATCACAAACCATAAAATGGGCAGCAACATTACCAACCAAACCATATGAAATCAATAATAAAACTCAAGTAATTCCATAGCCTTTAAAGCTTCAATCTTTGTTCTCTAATTTTAGAGCTTTGTTTCCTTAACTCTAAAAATCCTTTCTTGGTTCATTTCTACATGGTTTTTCATGCAGATTCTAAATATGCTCTTGGATTTAAGAAAAGAAACTTCTTTCCTCAAAAAGCAAGTTGGCCGAATAGGGGTTTAAGTTTTCCAAAGATCACAACTTTGATTTTAATGCTTCTAACACTTGTTTTTTAGGTTTATCCTACACTATTTTTCATTTTGAACACAATAGAAGCATCAAAACATTAAAAAAATCATCGTAGGTTAGGGTTTTTTTCTTGGCTGAACCATATCCCCTTAAAGTTCAACCATGAAATCTTTTCAAAACAACACTAAACCACTTGTAACCACCTTAAATCATAGTGTTCTAATTATATTTAACAACAAAACCTCCTTCCCTATACTATAACTGTCACATCTCAATTTCTAGACCTAAGATCCCTAGAAGTAACCTAAAGAAGGTAAGTTACTAAGCCCCTTTTGAGCAGAAGTCCTAAAGATGAGAAAGGAAGTCGAAGCAGTTTCAGGGACTAAAATACAATGTGAAAGTTTTCAGGGGCTAAGGTATAATCAAAGTTAGAAGCTGTAGTAAAATCTCAAAGACCCAGAAAGAGAAAAGAAATTAGAAACAAGCCAAGGGGTAGGCTACCTCAAAGAGATGGTTGTTTGAAGTTAAGTCCAAGCAGGAACTAAACTGTAAATTTAGAAAGTTATGGCCAACAGAGGTAAAAATGGAAGAGTATATAGAGAATTCCAAGAAAATCCCAGAAAATGAGAAATAATATTTTAAGACTCTTTTGTGAAGAGAAATGACAAAAATACCCCTAAGGCATTTTAAATGGAATTTATGAAGTTATGGCTGGTAAAATTATGCCGTTTGAGGTAATTATTTAAAATAGCAAGAGAACTCAAAAATATATGTAAAAATGAGATTAAATGCTTGAAGGGTTGTACAAATTTATAAAATTAGTCCCGCAACCAGAAGGCCAATAGAATGGCTTTAATAAATTAAAAAGCCGTTTATGCTGATAAAAGGACATTTTAGTAAATGAATTTTATGCAAGGCTTAAAGAAAGTGCTATGGCTTGAGAAAATTTATAGATATTCTTTAGAATGAAAGGAAATTTATGGAGTAGATAGAAAAATTTTCTAAGCTTCGAAAGGCCATCAAGCAAGCTGGAGAAACGTGAGCCAAGTAAATTTAAAGGAAACTTAAATACTAAGTTTTGATCCAATGGCTGGGATTTAATCTCCCTTCTCCTCCACTACATCTGTGACACTTGGCACCTTCTGGAAGAATGATGTAAGGATGATGAAAGAAGATAATGTAATGATGATGCAAAAGTACACTTAAAGTTCCAAAATTGCCCTTACTCTTTCTAGTAGCTACCATGGATATTTTAGTTCATTCAAGCCAAAGTTTTGGCTATAAATAGCCACCAGGGCCCCTCACATTTTAGCAAATAAGGAACCATAGGGGACACTATGTTGCTCTTGCATTTAGAGAGAGAAAGAGCTATTTCTAGTGAGAGAAAGTCCATCTAAGTTTAAAGCATCACCAAGGTAAGTTCCTAAGCTCTTTGTTAATTATTGTGGGCTATTTATATATGATTTTATATAGTTTTGGATGGCCATTTTCCATGGGGAGATGCTGCCAAATTTTTGAAAATTATGGAAGGGTTTAATCAAGCGTTTAAAGCATAGATTACACACTTGAAAAGGTTAGGTTTTGATTAGTTTTGAGTGAGTTTTGGAAAGGAAATTCCACCCCTATTCATGATTATTCAATTCGGCCAAGGAGAGAGAATAGTGTTAGAGTTAGATTTGATTTAATTTGAGCTTTCCAATGTGTTTAAATGATGAAATGGTATGGGGAAACACCAAGAAAGGAAGCTTGGAAGCATTAAATTTGAAAATAGAAATTTGGCTTTCCAAGACACCCTATTCGGCCAAAATGAGATCTATAAGGAGGGATTGGATTTTCATAAATTTAAGTGGATATTTGGATTCCTTGGGTAAAATTGTGTAGGATTAGCCTAGGGGAACAATTTTTACAAAGTTAGAACAATAATCCAAAATTTAGAGAAAATGTTGAGTTTAAGAGAGCTAGTCTTAAACTTCATGTAATCTAGTGGTTCTAATGAATTGTATGATCAATGTGACTATGTTTAGGATCTTGGAACATCCCAGAGGATGTTTGGTGATGTTACCAAATGCCCACATGGTTGGGAAGTCAAGGGAATCAAAGGAAAAGTAAGAGGAAAGCTTGAAGTCTAACGTAGTGAACTTACCTATTGTCATTGCTTGATATTGTATGCTTGTGTGTTGTTGTGTACATGTTATTTGAATGTTATTATGACATGTTTTGCCTACTGTAATTGCTATTCATGATGAGTAGATTATGTCTCCATGGCCATGCATCAAGGAGTTAGCTTTGAGCATGCTAATATGTCACAATTAACAAGAGAATAAACATGTTGCGTGTAGTGCATGAGAATCCATCTAGTATGATTAATATGGTATTGTTTGCTATTGAGATTCCCCCGAATCTCACCCCCTCCCTAACCAACCATTTAGGTCAATCAATGATGGGCAATGATGGCATGAGAAGCAAGGAGAAGAAAGCAGAGAATTATTGATGTTAATCAATGAGATTAATGTTCAAGTGGTCAAGTGGCAACCTAAGTTAGATACAATTAGTGTAGCCTTGATTTGGTGTTAAGGCAGTATGATCAAAGTAGATATCTTCAATTCCTAAATGGGTATAAAAAGCTAGAAAGAGCTAAAGATAGCTTTTTGCCGCCAGTGATCCCTGAGGGTAGGGGAAACCAAAAGTGCTAATGGCCTAGACTTGTGAGCCAGATCCTTCCTTAATTGGTTGAAAGGAATTGGTTGACTTAGTTGGAGATCACAATAAGGCTAGGACATAGAAGTCCTTTATGCAGCGGATAAGGTTACGATGAGCGAAGCTAAGTAAGACTAGTAGAGGTTAAGAGAAAGAATGTTTCGTCATGATAGACCAAGGGCATTAGTGGCGATGAACGAATACAAAAGTGATCACCAGAGGAAGTGGTGACTTTCATCGCGGCAAACAAGGATTCTGGTCGTGACGAATAGAGACTGTGACTCTCAGATGCTGAGATGGTATCTCGGTAAAACTTGATAGAGTGTGCAGTCACTGAGAGTAAGACTGATAGGGATCAGAGAGAGAGGTAGCCACTATTTAGAGTTATCAGATTCCCTCTCAAGAGGAAGAGCAATGATAAGGAGTTGAACAAGATAGTTAGTGGTTGAGTTTGTACACTACTAAGAGGGTGTAGTGGCCACCTAAGCTGGACAAACTCTTACAGACTCGTTAGAGCTGGGATACCATGATAGAGTAGCTATCTCAAGTCCCTGAACAGATAAATAGGAACTTGGAGATAGTAAACTCTAGATTGATAGCCCTAGTAGAATTCTTGGGATCAAGAAGAAGAGAAAGAAATGAGAATGAGACAGATAGCTAGGTGGGGAACTAGCATTATGAGGTTGGCATGCTCCCAATAATGTTAAGAGATACTTAGTCACTTGGGATTAGGTTGAGAGGTACCCTTCACAAGGGATATGGTCTTGGCTACAAGTCTTCCTAGAGAAAGTGGGGAACTAGTCCTCTAAGACAGAATTAGTACTACTTTAGACAGAGCCAAATACCCTATTCGACCAGGAAAAAGGAGCAGTCGGGGTAAGGCAAGTGGAGTTGACTTCACCCCAATAGATGCATGAATAGCCAAGAACAAAGCTAGGGTTCAATGTCCTTGAGCTTAACAGAGAAGGGCAAGTAGAAAGAAGAGAACCTCATAAGTCCTCTCCCTATAACTTCCAAAATTAGTTACATCAGGATGAGAGGCTCCCTTTTTAGGGATAAGATATCTGGTTGGCACGTTGTAGACATAGCAACCAATAAGAGCTTGCACTCCTTGCATTGAAATGCCAGACATTATGCATGTTGGAATATGCTCATACTAAAAGTGAAGTAAAAGAAAGGGAAGTTGCACAAGTCCTTTCCCTATATCGTTCTAAAGTAGTTAAGAATGGTAAGAGTAGCTAGAGGAGTAAGAGAACTCTTAAGGCAGATTGGCTTAGGCACCTAAAGAAACAGATAGGTGTCCTGGAGAATTGAATGAGGCCCAAGAGAATGATATTGGCTATTAGAACAGTCTTGGGGAATGATTAGTCATGTTACCAACTAAGTGGACGTGAGTTATTTTATTACATAACCCTATGGTCAGAGTCTCCCAAAGATCTTAAAATGGCTTAAAGTGATGATAGTATTCCAAGGTCACCATGGATCCTGAAGACGCTTATGGTAGAGCCCAGTAGCTCCCGAGGTCACAGTAGACTGAGCCTAATAAAAAGTGGTTGAGCCATAAGAATAAGTGTACTGTACCTCTTTAGGAAGATGAAAACCAGGAATGAGTTTAAGATATAGAAACTCCTTTAGTGGTAAACCAGCACACAGAGTACCCATGACTTCCTTCTAAATAACCTTATCATTAATTAGGCTGAGCTCAATTTCCTTTCGATTAATAGAGGTAAGCCAAGTTTAGAAAATTTAGAGTTGTAAGACCTAAACAAGAGGTATTTAGGCTGGCTCTAAACACAGGAAGAACCCCTTGTGATACAGAGACAGACTCAGTATTGACAAGAAGATCCCTAAGAAGAGGCTAGAGTCAGGAATGTAAGCTGGAAAGACCTGACTAAAGGTAGAACAAGAAGGGTGATAAGTCTCATTATTTGCATACAATTCTAGCCCTAAACTCATGCTTTTGCCATCTATATTTGCATACTTTGGTCATAATTAGCTTCTATTGTGCATAAGAGTTGATGAGAGGAATTGTGAGGTTTTGCAAGTGTTTTTACATGTTTTTATATGATTTTATTTGTGTGTACTTTTGATCCCTGCTTTGGTGTGAACTTCAGGGAGTTTCAGTTCTGTCTAAGGCGCCACGGCGGATGGGAAAAGGCGTCGCGGCAGATGATGAAAAATTTCAAATTTAAATAGCAGAGTCGCGTGCTTTAACTAGGAGATCAGATTTCAGTTCCTCATTCTCCCTCCAGACGCGATTTTCTTGCTCTCTCCGCCCTCTCTCATTTCTCTCTTCCATTTTTGTCCAAATTCATCAATTTCCACCGATCAACCATGAATCTTTCACCAATTCTTGCTGTTCCTACCCTAATCCAGAGTATGAGTAGCTGAATTTCCAAGTTCTTCTGGCAATAAAGCTGACCTGAGTTCACAGAGCTGAACAGGGAGTCATTCAGATCTAGTTTCCTACTTTCTATTCTAAGGTTCATTTGTTTCAGTTGAACAATTGTGGTTAGAATGAAGGTTGGATGATTAGATTTATGTTTCTTGGAATTTAGATCTGATTGAACATTCAGATGTGAGTTGTGTCCTTTAATTCAGTTGAATAGAGGATTCTTTGTTGATTTGTAAATCTAATTCGTTTTACTTGGACTGTTGTTCTGTAAATCTGAATTTTGGTTGAATATATTGATGATTCACAATTGTGATCATTCTTAGAGAATTGCAACTTGCTTCTCAAGTGTTCTTGTCAATTGATTTTCCTTCTCACAGACCAAAACAATGAATCTAGTAAGATAGTTGTTTCTGATCTGTGTTAAGAGAGATTTGAGCAGTAGCTGAATCTATCCATTTAATTGACATTAAGAGACTCCAAATTATAAGATTGAACAAGGAAGGTTGGATAAATTGCTAGGGGAACTACTATCTCTTATCTGAATCTTCTTTTACATTTTATCTTTCATTAGATTTGCTTCTTGTTTCAATTTCTGTTTTCTGAAACTCAAGCTTTCATCTTGGTAATTTGATAATTAAAAGTGAATTGTTAAGAATTGAAATACAACCTAAGGCTCCTTGAGAAGAATGACCTAGGTAGTGCCTCACTTGCTGCATTTCCCTGGTAAAACTTTGATTACCTAGCGACAAGGTATATCAAATTGGCGCCGTTGCCGGGGAGCCTTACTTGTTGAGGTTCTAAGCAATTCACTGGTGTGCCAAGAAATTTTTTTTTTATTTGAAAACCCAAAACTTCATAAAAAATAGCTTTAGTGTTTTTGAGTTGTGTTTGCATTTTCACTCTTATGCTTTGTTGTTGAGTTGTTTCCCTTATTGCTGTGTTCCAAATTCATTCCATAGGTTGTCAAGGAGTTAACACAATTTGGTCAGCTGTGAATTGTTTGAATCCTTGCTGTAGCAACGTTTTTTCTTTTAATTGTTCTTCTACTAAATCTAATGATGGTTGATTGTTTTTATGCTTTTGAGATCTTTTTCTTGTTGAAAAATTAATACCATTGTTTTAAGGGTTCAATTTGCAGGAGTGAAGGTGTGAACAGTGTCAGAAGCTGCTGCAGAATTCGTCCATCTGGTTTATCAGTATCAGGCACCGCGGCAGATTTCACCAGGCGCCACAGCGCCTTTCCAATTTCAGCTTGGTACTCGTCTCTGTAATAGAGGCCACGGCGGATCTGAGGAAGTGCCGCGGCGGATTTCTCCTAATTCTCTCTTAACTTTTTGTCTTCTCTCTGATTTCTTTCTTTTGTCTAATTGCTTTTTCACATTTATTTTATTAGTCTATTCTCTTGTTCTTTAGTTGCATGTCCCAGGATAAGGCTCTTTTACCTTTTGATTGGGAAATCAATAGAACTCTTAGGCAAATCAAGAAAACCAAACAAATAGCTAAGTCTAGTAAGCAACCTATAGTGAGTGATTCTCTTCCTCAAGTTGAATCTTGTTCTTCCTCAGAATCTGAACCTACTTTAGGAGGGTTTATAGACAATCATTTTGTGATGGATCAAAATAATAACAATGCTCAAACTGAGAGAGGTGATGCTACAAATAGACCTCAAAATGAAAGGCAAGCTGAAAATGTTATTCATAATGCTAATCTTCAAATGAATAGAGATGAGGAGAATAGGAGTATTAGGGAAATCAATAACTCAAATGTGAACTGTGATCCATGTGGTTTTTATAACTTTGAAGCTGAATTTGAACTCAAAGGTACCCTGATTAATACCTTACCAAGATTTCTTAGTCTTGCAGGGGATGATCCATATAGACATCTTCAAAACATGCATGCAGTTTGTTCCTCTATGAAGCCCCATGGTGCTCAATTAGAAGATGTGCTAAGGAGAGCTTTCCACTTCACATTAGAGGGAAATGCCAAAGAATGGTTGCAAAGTCTACCTCAACACTTCTCAACACTTACATGGGAACAACTAAAGAAGGCCTTTTTAGAGAAATACTTTCCTGCATCAAGGACATCTAAATTGAGGAAGGCTATCTACGGAGTTCAACAAGATAGTAGAGAAACCTTGTATGAGTATTGGACAAGATTTCTAGCCATGCTTTCTAAATGTCCAAATCATCAAATCAGCAAGTCTAATCTAGTCCAATATTTCGATGAGGGCTTGCTCTCTCATCACAAGAACACAATAGATGCTGCAGCCCATGGTTCACTGTTTGATTTGACTCCTCACAATGCTTGGGAATTATTGGAGAATGATAGACCTTGTTGCTAGGTAATCAAAGTTTTACTAGGGAAAATGCAGCAAGTGAGGCACTACCTAGGTCATTCTTCACAAGGAGCCTTAAGTTGTATTTCAATTCTTAACAATTCACTATTAATTATCAAATTACCAAGATGAGAGCTTGAGTTCAGAAAAAGAGAAATCAAAACAAGAAACAAATCTAATGAAAGGTAAATTGCAAATGAGATTCAGATGAGAGGTAGTAGTTCCCCTAGCAATTTATCCAACCTTCCTTGTTCAATCTTATAATTTGGAGTCTCTTAGTGTCAATTAAATGGATAGATTCAGCTACTGCTCAAATCTCTCTTAACATTGATCAGAAACAACTATCTTACTAGATTCATTGTTTTGATCCATGAGAAGGAAAATCAATTGACAAGAACACTTGAGAAGCAAGTTGCAATTCTCTAAGAATGACCACAACTGTGAATCATCAATGTATTCAACCAAAATTCAGATTTACAGAACAACAGTCCAAGTAAAACGAATTAGATTTACAAATCAACAGAGAATCCTCTATTCAACTGAACTAAAGGACACAACTCACATCTGAATGTTCAATCAGATCTAAATTCCAAGAAACATAAATCTAATCACTCAATCTTCATTCTAATCACAATTGTTCAACTGAAACAAATGACTCTTAGAATAGAAGGTAGAAAATAGATCTGAAATGACTCCCTGTTTAGCTTCATGAACTCAGGTCAGCTTCATTGCTAGAAGAACTTGGAAATTCAGCTACTCATACTCTGGATTAGGGTAGAAACAGCAAGAATTGATGAAAGATCCATGGTTGATCGGTGGGAATTGATGGAATTGGACAAAAATGGAAGAGAGAAATGAGAGAGGGCGGAGAGAGCAAGAAATTCGCGTCTGGAGGGAGAATGGGTAACTGAAAATCTGATTCTGGCTGAAGCGTGCGACTCTGGTTTTAAATCTGGAAATTTCGGTCATCCGCCGCGGCGCCTTTCCTGTACGGCGTCGTTTTGATTAGTGAATCTGCGCTTCATGTAAACATCAATCCACCGTGGCGCCTCCTTCTATCCGCTGCGGCACCTTTCACCGAGAGCACCTTGGAAATCCGCCGTGGCGCCTTACCAAATCAGCCGTGGCGCCTCAGACAGAATGGCGAAAATGCTACTGAAACTTCCTGAAATTCATACCAAAGCAGGGATCAAAAGTACACACAAATAAAATCCTATAAAAACATGTAAAAACACTTGCAAAACCTCATAATTCTTCTCACCAACTCTTATGCACAATGGAAGCTAATTATGCCCAAAGTATGTAAATATAGATCGCAAAAGTATGTGTTTAGGGCTAGAAATGTATGCAAATAATGAGACTTATCAGAGAAGATGGCTAACAACAACCAACAATTCAGCATAAGGGACAACCAATCTGTTAATGAAATTTTGAGGTCAAATCCTACTAACTTTGACTCTCAAATTGCTGCCTTATCAGAGAAGATGGACAAGAGAATGACTAAGATGGAGCAACTCTTGTCAACTAAACAATATGGTGCTATGGGAACATCTCAAGCCTTGGTAGCTCCCTCTTGTGACTCCTATGGTTCCATGATGCATTGGACTGAATCTTGCCCTTCTCAATTTGAAGAAGTGTCAGCCATGTATCAACAAAGATCGGGTCAATATCAGCAAAGGAACCCTTTCTCCAACACTTATAACGAAGGATGGAAGGATCATCCCAATTTTAGATGGGGAGGAGGGGAGAACAACAAGGAGAGGTTCATACATAATAAGTTCCAGCAACGTCAACATTCAGAACAAGCCATGGTTCCTTCCCAAACTACTCAAGAAATTGGTAATTCAAGGAATGATGACATGTCCCTCTTGTTGAAAAGCATGAACAGTATGAATGCTAATCTCAGTGCTATGGCATCTCAAATGGATAGAATTGATAAGCATACCACTGCATTTGATGCAAGAATGGCTGCCATAGAAAATAGGGTTGAATAATGGGAGACTAAGACTTCAAACTTGGCTAACTTTGTTACCCAAATTTCAGATAATCTCAGCAGTTTTCAAGCAAAAACAAGTGGAGCTTTGCCTTCCAATACTGTGATTAATCCTAAGTCATTGAATGCCATAAATTTGAGAAGTGGAAGAAAGGTGACATTCAATGAGAATGATGAAGAATCTGACTTGGATGAAGATCATTACACTAAGGGGAACCTTGTCCAGAAAAAGAAATCACCAAGGGCAGAATCTGAGAGCTTAAGAGAGAAGCAACTTCTGCAAGGAAGAAAAGAAGCTGGATTTAGAAGTGTAACTACTGAAGGTTGCACAACTGAGGAGATGCATACTTGAGCTTTGAAAAAGAAAAAAAAAACTGGAAAAAAAAAGAGAAAAAGAAAAGAAGAAACATGCGAATGTAAATTAAAAGAAAAAAAAAAAGAGAAAGAGAATAGAAAAGTTGAAAATAAATGAAAAAGCAAGAAAGGAAAAGAAATAAAAGCACCTTTATAGCTTAGGAATTCAAGATCAAGAAATCAAACCTTAAATTGAACATTACTAATGCTATTGAATTCTACACATTGATTCACATATTAACTCCATCCTCATATGCATTCTTGTGCATTTCTTCCCCACCTTTACATTACAAGCCACAAAAGTCCTCTTGATTCTTGAGTACTTATGTATTTGAGTGGTGGAAAGGTAGAGCTATTACAAGCATATGGTAGAGCATTTGAATAAGTGAATTGAGCGAAAGAACCTTTAACACTTGTGAGTTGAGTGATATACTAATTCCCTTGTGTGATCTTCTATATCTTATTCACTTAGATTAAATTACATATCATTGCTTGATTTATTTGCATTAGAATGTTCCATGAATGGATGTTAGTTGAAGAATCATTGTTGGTTGCAGTTGTAACCTGAACTTTTGAGCTTGCTTATTCCTTTCTCTCATCCTTCTCTTTCACATTATGTTTAGACCTAATTTGCCCAGGAGTGCAAAAGCTAAGTATGGGGGAGTTGATAAGTCTCATTATTTGCATATAATTCTAGCCCTAAACTCATGCTTTTGCCATCTATATTTGCATACTTTGGTCATAATTAGCTTCCATTGTGCATAAGAGTTGATGAGAGGAATTATGAGGTTTTGCAGGTGTTTTTACATGTTTTTATATGATTTTATTTGTGTGTACTTTTGATTCCTACTTTGGTGTGAATTTCAGGGAGTTTCAATTCTGTCTGAGGCGCCCGGCAGATGACGAAAAATTTCCAGATTTAAATAGCAGAGTCGCGCGCTTCAACTAGGAGATCAGATTTCAGTTCCTCATTCTCCCTCCAGACGCGATTTTCTTGCTCTCTCCGCCCTCTCTCATTTCTCTCTTCCATTTTCGTCCAAATTCATCAATTTCCACCGATCAACCATGAATCTTTCACCAATTCTTGCTGTTCCTACCCTAATCCAGAGTATGAGTAGCTGAATTTCCAAGTTCTTCTAGCAATGAAGCTGACCTGAGTTCATAGAGCTGAACAGGGAGTCATTCATATCTAGTTTCTACTTTCTATTCTAAGGTTCATTTATTTCAGTTGAACAATTATGGTTAGAATGAAGGTTGGATGATTAGATTTATGTTTCTTGGATTTTAGATCTGATTGAACATTCAGATGTGAGTTGTGTCCTTTAATTCAGTTGAATAGAGGATTCTCTGTTGATTTGTAAATCTAATTCGTTTTACTTGGACTGTTGTTCTGTAAATCTGAATTTTGGTTGAATATATTGATGATTCACAGTTGTGATCATTCTTAGAGAATTGCAACTTGTTTCTCAAGTGTTCTTGTCAATTGATTTTCCTCCTCACAGACCAAAACAATGAATCTAGTAAGATAGTTGTTTCTGATCTGTGTTAAGAGAGATTTGAGCAGTAGCTGAATCTATCTATTTAATTGACATTAAGAGACTCCAAATTATAAGATTGAACAAGGAAGGTTGGATAAATTGCTAGGGGAACTACTATCTCTTATCTGAATCTTCTTTTGCATTTTATCTTTCGTTAGATTTGTTTCTTGTTTCAATTTCTGTTTTCTAAAACTCAAGCTTTCATCTTGGTAATTTGATAATTAAAAGTGAATTGTTAAGAATTGAAATACAACCTAAGGCTCCTTGAGAAGAATGACCTAGGTAGTGCCTCACTTGCTGCATTTCCCTAGTAAAACTTTGATTACCCAGCGACAAGGTATATCAAAGGGTCTAAGACAACAAAGTACCAAGGTTCGAACCTATCAGTTTCAGTGCCATAGATTCTCGTCAGCACTGTTTAGTTAAGCGTGCTCGGGCAAGTGTAGCTCAAGGAAAGATGACCCTGGGAAGTAATGTAAGAGACTATAAAGGCCAAAGATGTTAGTCATTTTTGGAAAGAGTGCACTAAGTCCAACAAGATGGAAGACAAAGTTAAGGTAAGCAAAGATAGTGTAAAGCTAACAAAAGGATTGAGTAAGGTCTATAAAGACAATATCAAATGTACCTTACCGAATAGCTTCAAATGAGATGGCGGAGTAAAGAAAACAAAAAGGAGATTCATTAGACCCAGGTTATCTCCCTAAGGTGCTTTTGTACTCTTCATTAAGAGGAAGGATGGTAGTCTAAGATTAAGCATAGACTACCGAGAGTTGAATAAAGTGATGGGAAAGAATAAGTAGCCTTACTACAGATCGATGATCTGCTAGACCAGTTGGTTGGAGCTATGGTATCTTCTAAGATTGATTTATGATAAGGATACCACTAGCTGAGGATGTTCGAAGACTGCTTTTAGGACCCGTTACAGATACTATGAGTTATTAGTGATGCTGTTAGTTAACGAATACCCCTGCTACTTTCATGGATTATATGAACAGGATTTTTGCCTATACCTAGATCAGTTTGTCATAGTATTTATCGATGACATCCTTGTGTACTACAAATCTCAAGAGGAACATAAGCAGTAATTAAGGACTGTCTTGATTACACTAAAGGAGAACTAGCTCCTTACTAAGCTCAGTAAATATAACTTTTAGTTGAATGAAATTAGATTCTTAGGCCACATAATTACAAAAAAAGGTGTGGCTGTGGATCCCAATAAAGTTGAGACAATGCTCAACTGGGAACAGCCTAAGATGGTAACAGAGATAAGAAGTTTCTTAGGGCTAGCAGGTTACTATGGGACTTTTCTAGGATTGCCCCATCACTAACCAAGCTCCTCAGGAAGATTCAGCAATTCGTATGGGATAATAAGTGTGAGGCAAGCTTTCAAGAGCTAAAGCAAGGCTGACCTATGCTCCAATACTAGTGATCCCTGATCTGACACTACTGTATGTAGTGTGCACAGATGTTAGTAAACAAGGATTGGGATGTGTACTAGTACAGCAAGGCAGAGTTGTCGCCTGTGCCTCACGATAGCTAAAGTCTTATGAGGAGAATTTCCTGACACGTGACTCAGATCTAGCAATGATTGTTTATGCCTTAAAGATATAGAGGCATTAGTTGTATAGGGTGACCATAGAACTGTTCTGTGATTATAAGAGTCTCAAGTACCTGCAAGATCAGAAAGAGCTGAATATGAGGCAGAGAAGGTGGATGAAGCTACTCAATGACTATGACTACTAGATCAAGTACCATCCGGGAAAGGCCAATATAGTGGCTAATGCGTTAAGTAGGAAGATAGTGCAGGTGGCAACCCTGATGGAAAAAAAAGGGTGAATTGTTAAAAGGCATTAGAGATTTAAGGTCCTATCTATCAAATGCAGTTGACATCTGATGAAGCAGAAGAAGCAAGAATGGAGGTCTTGTTGACTGATCGAATTGAGAGAGCTCAAAGAAGGGATAAACTAGCAAGGATCCTTTGAGCTAAAGTGCTAAACAATGAGATAAGAGATTTTGAAATCTCCACTAAGGGAATATTGAAATATAGAAAGGAACTTGTGTCCCTCTAGTAAATGGTTTCAAAAACCAAATTCTAGATGAGGCATATAAGAGTAAGTACACAATTCAACCGGGAATGACCAAGATGTACCAAGACCTTAAGCAGAGGTTTTGATGGCCTGGTATAAGATAAGATGTCACCCAATATGTGATAAGATGTCTCACATGGTAGAAAAATAAGGATAGAGCATCGGAAATTGTTAGGATTTCTGCAAACCCTGATCTCCCTGAGTGGAAATGAGATAGCATTTCCATGGGTTCTATTGTAGGATTACCTCGCATGTCATCAGGTTACAATACGATATGGGTCATAATCGATCAATTAACAAGTTTGCCTATTTCTTGGCTATTAAGTTTAAAATATCTGCTATAGAAACTAGTAAGGTTATATGTTAAGGAGGTTGTTAGACTTCATGGGGTACCAAAGGACATTGTGCTAGATAGAGACCCAAGGTTTACGTCCAAATTCTAGAAAAAGATGTAAGAAGCGATGAGAACGAAGTTGAGTCTCAATATGGCTTATTACCGTAATTGGACGGGTAAATAAAGCGAACGATTCAGACCCTAGAAGACATGTTGATGGCATATGTTTTGGATTTTAAAAGAAACTGGAATGACTACCTACCACTAGCAGGGTTTGCTCACAGTAGTAGCTATCATTCCAGCCTTTAAATGGTCCCGTTTGAAGTTCTGTATGGGAGAAAATATGAACCCCTATTTTACTAGATGAAACTTGGAGAAAAGAAAGTTTGAGGTCCAGATCTAATTGACCAAACCTCTGAGAAATACAACTAGTTAAGCATAAATTGCTTGTGGCTTAGAGTAGACAAAAAGATTATGCCAATAACAAGTGGAAACCTTAAGGCAAAAAAGTTGATGCCAAGGTACCTAGGACTATTTGAGATTTAGAGCTATAATTCCTGATGAGGATATATCCAGGCATGCTAAATAGAAAAAAGAAAAAGAAAGGGACATTCTCCTCGAGTAACCTCTCAATGATAGTCAAACTAGAGGTTTAACCCTAAAATTTTGAGGATGAAATTTTTAAAACAGGGGGAGAATTGTCACATCTCAATTTTTAGACCTAAGAGCCCTGGAAGTAGCCTAAGGAAGGTAGGTTACTAAGCCTCTTTTGAGCAGAAGTCCTAAAGATGAGAAAGGAAGTCAAAGTAGTTTCAGGGATTAAACCGCAAAGTTAAAGTTTTCAGGGGCTGAGGTGTAATCAAAGTTAGAGGCTTTAGTAAAGTCTCAAGGCCCTAGAAAGAAAAAACAAATAGAAATAAGCCAAGGGGTAGGTTAGAAACCTCAAAGAGATGGTTGTATGAAGTTAAGTCCAAGCAGGAACTAAACTGTAAATTTAGAAAGTTACGGCTAATAGGGATAAAAATGGAAGAGTATACAGAGAATTTCAAGAAAATCTCAAAAAATGGAAAATAATATTTTAAGACTCTTTTGTGAAGAGAAATGACAAAAATACCCCTAAGGCAGCTTAAATGAAATAAAGCTACGGCCGGTAAAAAGTGTATTGTTTGAGGTAATTATTTAAAATAGCAAGAGACCTAAAAAATGTACATAAAAATGAGATTAAATGGTTGAAAGATTGTACTAATTTGTAAAATTAGTCCCGCAACCAGAAGGCCAGTGGAATGGCTTTAATAAATTAAAAAGCCGTTTATGCTAATAAAAGGGCATTTTAGTAAATGAATTTTATGCAAGGCTTAAAGAAAGTGTTATGGCTTAAAAAAATTTATAGATATTCTCTAGAATAAAAGGAAATTTATGGAGTATACAGGAGAATTTTTTGAGTTCCGGAAGGCCGTCAAGAAAGCCGGAGAAACATGGGCCAAGTAAATTCGAAGGAAACTTAAGGATTAAGTTTTGATCCAATGGCCAGGATTTAATCTCCCTTCTCCTCCACCACATTTGTGACACTTGGCACTCACTAGAAGAATGATGTAAGGTTGATGCAAAATATGATGTAATGATTATGCAAAAGTGCACTTAAAGTTCTAAAATTGCCCTTACTCTTTTTATTAGGCACCAAGGACATTTTAGTCCATTCCAGCCAAAGTTTTGGCTATAAATAGCCACCAAGATCCCTCACATTTTGGCCAAATAAGGAACCATAGGGGAGACTATGATGCTCTTGCATTTAGAAAGAGAAAGAGCTATTTCTAGTGAGAGAAAGTCCACCAAAGTTCAAGGAATCACTAAGGTAAGCTCCTAAGCTCTTTGTTAATTATTATGGGTTGTTTATACATGATTTTATATAGTTTTGAATGGCCATTTTCCATGGGGAGATGTTGCCAAATTTTTGAAAATTATGGAAGGGTTTAATTAAGGATTTAATCAAGGGTTACATACTTGAAAACGAAAGGTTTTGATTAGTTTTGAGTGAGTTTTGGAAAGGAAATCCCACCCCTATTCATGATGATTCAATTCAGCCAAGGAGAGAGAATAGGGTTAGAGTTAGATTTGATTTAATTTGATACTTCTAATGTGTTAAAATGATAAAATGGTGTAGGAAAACACCAAGAAAGGAAGCTTGGACATTAAATTTGAAAATGGAAATTTGGTTTTCCAAGACACCATATTCGGCCAAAATGAGATCTATAGGGAAAGATTGGATTTTCATAAATCTAAGTAGATATTTTGGATTCTTTGAGAAAAATTGTGTAGGATTAGCTTAAGGGAACAATTTTTACAAAGTTAGAACAATAATCCAAAATTTAGAGAAAATGTTGAGTTTAAGAGAGCTAGTCTTAAACTTCATGCAATCTAGTAGTTCTAATGGATTGTGTGATCAATGTGACTACGTTTTGGACCTTGGAACATCCAAGAGAATGTTTGGTGATATTGACTGAATGCCCATATGGTTGGAAAGTCAAGGGAGTCAAAGGAAAAGTAAGAGGAAAGCATGAAGTCCAAGGCAGTGAACTTACCTATTGTCATTGCTTGATATTGTATGCTTGTGTGTTGCTGTGTATATGTTATTTGAATGTTATTGTGACATGTTTTGGCTATTGTAATTGCTATTTAT
The DNA here is from genome assembly GCF_004799145.2 of Neltuma alba. NCBI lineage: Eukaryota > Viridiplantae > Streptophyta > Magnoliopsida > Fabales > Fabaceae > Neltuma > Neltuma alba. The sequence continues at coordinate 149,214 of NW_021634444.1, forward strand.
GATGAGTAGATTATGTCTCTGTAACATCCTAATTTTTATATATCTAATATTTAAACAAATTTTCATAGAATAGGTAGAGGTTAAATATATATATGTAATTAAAATAATTATGATTTTATGTATGTGTGTGTGTGTGAGAAAATGAATAAAATAGCAATGTTAAGAAGTCTCACATTGATTAAATGATAGGAAAATGGATAAAATAGCAATGTTAGGAAGTCCCATATCCACTAAATGATGGGAAGAGGAAGCTTTAGGAGCCTGTATATAGGTGGTAGTAGAGGAGAGTTAAAGATGAATTAAACAATTTTTGCACAAAACTGAGACAGTCTCAGTAAATTGTTGTTTATGGGTTTATAAACCGTTAGATCGGGCTATAATTTGGTAAGCTAATCCTAGACATCAAACTCATTAGTTTCAATGGTTGGATCGTCAATTCAATGTCTGAGTTTCAAATTATTAGGTACGTTATTCATTTATTTATTTTTAGATTTGGTGGATAGAATACTAGATAGTAAATTAGTGTTTTTAAATTTGTTCACCATTGGATTAACCTAAAATTTAGAGAGTAGTCTTGTGACATGTAAAACATTAAATTCAACGGTTGGATTAATAATTAGAATTCTATGGTAAGAATAAATTAACTCATATTGAGGTTGTCTGTCTAAATTCTTTGAAGATAGAACATAAGTTATAAATTGAAGGTTATCTATCTAGGTCATGAATTTGGTGCTTCAAATGATATAATTTAATAATTAAAGATAACGTAAGTTAAGGGAGCCTAGGAATTGAATATAAATCATCATATATATATGTTCTTACCCTAAACCTTAGAAAAAGCCTTTTGAGCTAGAATCTCGAGTAACAGCTGAAGGTATTAGAGGGAGCGTTAAAGGTTAGAAATTTGTAAGTAGTTTACTATAATATTGTGGAAATAATATTTTAATTTCAATTGTAGATATAAACCCTATTGTGGCATTTTTGAGTATAGGCCTCGTTTGTACTTGACTGTTAGCTAGGAGACCAGGTAACTAAATTTCTATCTGTTACATGCATTAGTGTGAGGTTGGTGAGTGATTTTATAACCAAGTTTCATATACATATATTATGTGTTGTATGAACTGTCTTGTGGGATACTGTTTTCAAAAGGATTGAAATCATTTCTATTGTTAGAAATTAATGATTATGACTGAGGTGTTATTTTGGAATTCGGTTGATTATGCATATAAATGTGTTATTTTGAACCCTGTGCATCTAGTTTGGGTGGGGGAAGGTGACGATTGGAGTTATTGAGATTTATATACTTACCACGTGGTATCGGCCTCCATACGGAGCTCTATGGTTGGCCACTATTATTGTCCCACGAGTTCTTCAAGGGACTACAACACCCCACTAGTTCTTCAAGGGGGGACCCATGGTCTACTGAGTGCTCTGTGGTCTTTAGCCGATCCATATCACTTGTGTAGCGAGCTTATCATAGTAGCCAGTGAAATAGAAAGAACTTACCCTATGGGTCCAGTCAGCTAAAATAAGAAGGATATAAGGATGGATATGGGTTCATGGATTTCATATGACATGGTATCTTCATTTGATATTTATATCTTTTGAATAAAATGAAAAGTATGTTATCTTTTTGAAATTTATCAGCTGTATGAATTGGTAGATATATTCAACTTACATGGTTATTGTGATTGTAACTGTTAAATAAATGTCTATTGATTGTTTTTAACCCAGTGTATCCCACCTCACACCTTGCTAGCCCATGCTAGTATATGTGATAGGTAGGGATTTAGTTACCGAGACATTGTCTCATCCCTATTGTTTTACATTTTTCAAGTGAAAGCTTCAGAGAAGAGACATCAGGGAAGGCTCAAGAGGAGTAAAGCTACATTAATGACTTGTAGTGTCTTCTCGATTTATGAGTTATGTTATATCCTGTATATTGCCACCTTAAGATAAACTGTGTTTAATTGATTCATGCATTATTATGTTTTATATCCTTTGAGTTGTACTGTTGTGATATGCGTGCTAGTAGTTGACTAGAGGCCTAGGATTGCATGTGGTTTGTTTATGAATTTATTATAAAATATGAATTTCTCATTTAATTCTTAATATTTTGATCTATGAGCTATATTATATGTTGTTTTGTAACCATATTAGATGAGAATGATCATTTCTTACATAGGTTGTATTTAAATGAGTTAAGAAGAGTTCTTTTATTTATGATAGGATGTATGATTGGGTGCTGCTCTTCCCTATCATGGATAACATTATGATATAGTTAGTTAGTGTAGATGACTGATATAATTTGGATTCATATTTAGCATGGTTTGATTATAAAAAGCTATTTCTTAAAGTTACTATATAAAAAAAAGGTTAAGTTTTTCGGTTTATTTAGGATGGTTGTTTGGAAGGTTGTTTCAGTCTCCATGGCCATGCATTAAGAAGTTAGCTTTGAGCATGCTAATATGTCACAATTAACAAGAGAATAAACAAGTTGCATGTAATGCATGAGCGTCTATATAGCATAATTAATATGGTATTATTTGTTACTGAGATTCTTCCAAATCTCACCCCCTCCCTAACCAACCATTTAGGTCAATCAATGATGGGTAGTAATGGCATGAAAAGCAAAGAGAAGAAAGTAGAGAATTATTGATGTTAATAAATGAGATTAATGTTCAATGTATAATTCTCCTATGTTGTAAATTATGTTTATGGATGCCTTAGTGCAATTTATGTGCATAGAATACTTATGGCATGTATGAAAATGTATGAGCATGAATGGGAAAGAGTAAACCCAAGTTATGTATGTCAAAGAAATAAAAAGAATTAAAGCGAGCAAAGGTGAAAGGATAAAACGTAGGTCCTAAAGCAGTTAGTTTTGACGTTCAGTTTGACCTATCAAATGAATGAGTTAAGCCATAAAATTTATCAAACTTATAGTACACATCTTAAGATTTAAAATGAGAGGTATATCACCTCAATTGGATGCGTACACAAGGAGATACGAATTTTCAAAGTTGAGGCACAGAATCTGGAAGTTTCAGATTTTACCAAATGAACAGTAATATTTATCCAATAAACTGTACGAATTGGGTAAGGATAAGTCCAATTAGATATTTTTCTCTTAAAGAGAATTGAAAGATATTTTTGTGGAATTTTAGAATACCTCCATACGATTTTTTTAGAATTAGTTATGATTTTTCAAAATTAGACCTGTAATCTGAAAAATGCGCAGTGAACAGTAAATTCGGCAAATCAGCGTCCAGTTACATTTTTATGAGCTTAAGGCCATCCAAAATGGTTTGACGTGGCTCTAAATAGACTCTAAGGTATAATATAAGTAAGGTGTGACAATAGCCATTTTGCCCAGCCACAAGAAGGGATAAGGATTGATTTTTCCAACCATCAATCTCAAGGAAAACAACCAAGAACTACTATAAAACAACTTACTAACCTTGGATCTTGACTTAGTAGATCAAAGTAGCTTGCTTCTCTTTGATTCAACATCAAGATCACTCTTGCTCCCTTTCTTTATCTCTTGGCTGAAAATGGAGTCTTGAAAACGGGGAGGATAGGCACTCATTAATGCTAAACAAATATCTCAACCACCAACATTAATGCTATGCCAAGTGTCACTTCCCGACTCCTTCTTAAAACTTATCTCTTAATTAAGTAAATCCAAATATAATTAATCTTCAAAAGTCAAACTCTTCTCTACTTAAGGCTTGACACTTGGAATGTTTAATTACTCTCTACTAGGGGCTTGACAAGTGGCATTTTGTGAGCCAAGTAAAGTGCAAGACTCTAGTCTTCACTTTATCATTGCACTTTCGCTCCGAGTTTAACTTCTTTTCTATAATTACAGTACTCTGGCCTATGTAATTATTTTTTGTCAAATCCATAAATTATTCTTCCTATTTGTTTCTTCCCAAAATGTCCTCCTTAGCTCAAACTCGAATTCCCATTAATTATATAAAAAGGAAAACTAATTTCCTTCTTATTAGTGATTTTTCCACTTGTCCAGATAATTAGAAAAAATCTTGGATATCTAAGGGTCTGTTTTTAATCCCATAATCTCTTATAATTTCTTAGGACATCATAAGGATTTTCTTGGGATTTTATTCCCCTTCCAAATATTTATTTAGAATTTTCCAAATAAAAGGCCTCAATTTAGCCTAAATCACCTTTAAATTCCTTTATAACTTTTCCAAGAGTAATTTGGTCATAAAACTAATTATATAATCTCATATAATTGTCAAAGAATATTATCCTTATTTTTTCTTAATTTTTTGAGGCTTGAAAATATTTTTTCATAATTATTTTTGACCAATTTTCTTTAATTAGTCAAACTTTACATAATTGACTTGGAAAATCATAATAATTATTTTCCACCATAAATTTTCTATTTCTCCTTATCATTTTTGGCCCTTGACAATTTAGAAATATCCTTATTCCTAATTATCATATTACTGGATGTTACAAGAACTACCCACAAAACAGCACCATGCAACAATTATCAACCAGAAAAGCAGCACAAAACATCACACAGGCCAGAACTTACAGTAAAACTTGGGAAGACAAAATAAAACAAGGAAACACAGCAATAAGGAGCAACAAAGAACAACCAAAACAAACTACAGAAGTAAAGAACATCTACACTACTGGAGAGTTTCCTCCCTCACACAAATCCAACAATCTAAGTAACAATTGATATCATGAGCAATTTCAGAATGATATAAGATAAGGAGAGGAAAGAAATGACTTGAGCTTATATTTTTGTAGGCTTGCCATAAAAAAGCTTGAGGAGGTGTCTATTGGCTAGATGTGTAGTGTCATCCTTTTCATCCTTGAGTTCAAAAGCTCCATAGCCAAGAACCTTGGTGATAGTGTAGGGTCCATCCTATCTCTCTTTCAGCTTCTTGTCTCCAAATTTGAAATGGGCTTTGAATTTAAGGACTCTGTCACCATGCTTGAAACTCTTCCATAATATGCCACCGTTGTGAATAGCCTTGCACTTTTCCTTGTACATCTAGGAGTTGTTGTAGGCCTCACGTCTCAATTCTTCTATCTCTTGGAGCTGAAATAGCCTTTCCTCGCTAGCTTTGTCCATTTCCTTATTGCATATCAAAACAACCCAATAAGCCTTGTGCTCCAATTCGACTGGTAAGTGGCATGATTTTCCATAGACGAAGCGGTATGCCTATAGGGTTCTTGAACGCTGTTTGGCATGCCTACAATGTATCATTAAGCTTCAAACTCCAATCTTTTCTTAAAGGCTTCACCATTTTCTCCAACATCCACTGAGGGTGATAGGCAGTAGATGTTTTATGTGTGACCCCATATTTAACAAGTAGGCTACTAAAAAGCCCATTTTAGAAATGGATTCCTTGATCACTCACTAAAGCCCTAGGAATCCAAAACCGACTAAAAATATTGGACTTGACAAACTCAACTATGATTTTGGCATCATCTTTTCGGGTAAGAATGGCCTCTATCTAGTTGGAAAGATAATCAATTGCTAGAAGGATATAATTGAAGCCATTAGAAGGCAGAAAAGGGCCCACAAAGTCAATACCCCAAACATCAAACATTTCAAGACTAACATGGGCTTTTGAGGCATCTCATGCCTCTAACTCAACCCCCTAAATTTTTGGCAAGTCTTACAAGATTTATAGAATTCATAGCAGTCTTTAAATAGGGAAGGCTAGTAAAACCCTCTTTCTAAAATTTTCCTAGCTGTTCTCTTTGAGCTAAAATGCCCCCCACAAGACAACAGATGGCAAGCAGTGATGATTTGTTGTTACTCTTCTTGGGGCACACGCCATCTTATAATCTAGTCCCCACATAGCCTCTAGAGGAAGGTTCATCCCACACATAATACTTGGACTCGGCTTGGAGCTTCTGCACTTGATAAATGGACATAGAATGTGGGCTTAGTCCATTCATGAGATAGTTCACAATGTGAGCATACTAAGGCTCCCTAAGAGCCATAGAACATAATATCTCATCAGGAAAAGAATCAAAGATAAGGTCAGATTTATCAACTCGCCTTGTGTCTACAGGTAACCAACTCAAATGATCGGCCACATGATTTTTAGCTCCGACTCAGTCCTTGATCTCAAGATCAAACTCTTGCAAGAGGAGAGCCCAACAAAGCAACTGAGGCATTGAGTGCGGTTTCTTAAAAAAATACCGTACTACTTCATGGTCAGTGAATACAACAACCTTTGAATTAATCAAATATAGTCTGAATTTATCTAGAGCAAAAATTATAGCAAAAAGCTCTTTATCAGTTGTTGTGTAATTGACTTGCACAACATCCAAGGTTTTTGACGCATAGGCGATCACCCTTGAAAGTTTGTCCTCCTTTTGTCAACATGTAAGTCCCAATTTGGAGCAACTAGGATGGGTGGAGAAATCAGCTAAGCTTTCAAGGTATCAAAGGCAATTCTACAAGTTTCATTAAATTCAAACTCAGTATCCTTTTTCAAAACATTTGAAAGTGATAAGGCAATTTTGCTAAAACCTTTTATAAATCTCCTATAGAAACCCCCTATGCCCCAAAAAGGATTGAATTTTTTTGAGATTAGTAGGGTATAGGAAGGAAGAGATAATTTTAATTTTTGCCTTATCTACTTCTATACCCTTGCAACAAATCAAATGGCCTAAAATTATGCCCTCATTAACCATAAAGTGGCATTTTTCAAAATTCAGAACTAGCTTCTTTTCAATGCATCGTTGTAAAACCTTTTCTAAGCTAGACAAATAGGTAGTGAAAGAGTTACCATATACACTGAAGTCATCCATGAATACCTCCATGCAATCCCCTAATAAATCATTGAAGATCGACATCATGCATCTTTAGAAGTTTCCAAGGGTGTTGGAAAGTCCGAATGGCATTCTTCTGTAAGCATAAGTCCTAAAATCACAAGTAAATGTTGTCTTCTACTGGACCTCTGGTACAATGGGTACCTGAAAATAACTAGAAAAACCATCAAGGAAACAATAATGGGATTTACCTACTAATCTTTCTAACATTTGGTCAACAAAAGGGATGGGAAAGGGATCTTTGCGTGTAGCATCATTCAGTTTTCTATAGTCAATACAGACATGCCATGCATTTTGGACTCTAGTGGGTGTGAGTTCATTCTTTTCATTTTTCACTACAGTCAATCCATTCTTTTTTGGCACCACCTAAACTGCTATCCGAGATGGCATAAATAATTTCAGCACTTAAGAGCTTTGAGATCTCCTTCTTAACTACCTCCTTAATCAAAGGATTGACTCTTCTTTGGTTTTGTTTTACTGGTTTTGCTCCTTCATCTAAAAGGATTCTATGAGTGCACAAGGTTGGGCAAATACTAGGTATATCAGCCAGAGTCCATCCTATGGCTTTCTTATATTTTTTTCAAAACACTAAGCAACATGTCTTCCCCTTTTAGGGAAAGGTAGTTAGCAATTATGACTAGGAGTTGCTCATTAGGTTCCAAAAAAACATATTTAAGGTTGGGTGGTGTCAAATCCAGCATTATGATAATTAGAAACTGTCACACCCTGATAATTTTATTCTAAATGATGAATGATTTGTGACTGACTAAGGTCAAGTAGTATAGTAGACTGGTAGAGGACCCAGGCTATGAGGAAAAATCAAGATAGGGACATAATGGTCATTTTTGAAAAGATCAGTCAAGAAAGGGCAGTATTGGAAATAATGTCCAAAATTCCTGAAAATTCCCAAAAAATCATGAAAAATAGAAAGGAGGGGACAAAATAATGTTTGAGGCTTAGAAGATGAATATAAGATTAAAAATAATTTATCAAGGAATTATTTGTAATTATTGGAATTTTTGGTTAATTAAGGAAAATTAGCCAATTTCCATTATTTAAAATATATAGAGGCCTCAAAAATTCAAGGAAAAATAGGGATAAATTATGTGACATATTATCCTAATTTATAAAATTACTTCCCACCTTTGGATGTACAGAGGTTAGCTTAAAGAATATTTATTACCGAATTATTATCGGTAGAATAGTGATTTTTGACAGAATAAAATTTAGAAAATTATAGAGGGAGGTAAAACTTGAGAAAAATTATGGATTACCCTTGGGATGAGGGGAATTTAATGAGGTGTTGAAATCAAAATGTTGTGACAGTAAATTGGACAGGATTGTTGGAAAATGGGACCGGAAATATACAAATAATCAGTGGATTGCACTGATTATTGGATGAGTCATTTTTTTTCCAATATTAAGAGTAATATTTTGGCCAAAATAAAGGGGGAGGACAAAGTTGAAATTTTCCAAATTGTTCAAGGGCATAAAGGGAAATAAGAGACAAAACAATAAAATAATATTTTATTTCCACATGAAAATCACATGGTGATTAGGTGTCCATCCATGTGTCAACTTCTTATGGTGTGTGCCCTAAGATTTGTCCATGTGTAAAGTAGAAAAAAATGGACGGCTGAGATCGCATCTTTTTCCCGAAGGGCATTTTTGGAATTTTGAAATATCAAAGCCTATAAATACCCCCCTTCCATGAACAAATTCGGCCAAAGAGGTTTTGTAGTGAGGGAATGTTGTGTTCTTGAGTTCTAGGAGAGAGAAAGGAAGAAAGAAGAGAGAGAAAGGGAGAAAGCAAGGTTAGACACCTCTAATCGCCGATTAAGAGCTAATTAAGGTATGTTTACCTCCCTAAGTGTTAATTATTTTTAGTTAATTATTTATTTGAGGAAGATTAGGATTAATTACCTTGATTAACTATGGTTTAGTGATAGCTAAGATTAATCATGTTATTTGATTAAAGATTAGTAAGTAATTAAGGTTAGTTACCTTGATTAATTAGTAATTAGTGATTAGTTATGCTAATTGAAGGATGATTAATTAATGATTAATCATGTTGATTAGAGAATGATTAATGGTTAATCATGTTGATTAGAGAATGATTAATGGTTAATCATGTTGATTAGAGAATGATTAATGGTTAATCCATAAGGGATTAGTGACTTAATCTTAGAAGATTATGTTGTACTAATGACTATGTGACTTGAGGACCTTAATTAAATATTGGATTAAGGATTAAGGGTTAATGATTAACCAAGAAAGCATGATTAATCATGGATTAAGGAAGAATTCCAAGACCTTAATTGAGAATTAAGGCTTGGTCAAACCAAAGTCAAAGGTTCAGGGAAGGTATACAGAAATTATAAATTGAAAGGCACAAGGGTAGCATTATATAGAGAAAGAATTGTATACTGGATATGGAATTTACCATACCCTTACTGTATGGTTGATAGGCAATTTTCTGGAAACCTAGGAGGATCTCCAGCAAGGAAACAAGGAGGAAACATTAAGCGTGGAACTGAGGTAGCGTGAACTGCAATTATTTTGTTGATCTGCATTTGGTGTTTCTGCTATGTGTGTTTATGTGCCATAAGAATGTTTATGTACAGATGATGTGAACTCCTTGCAATGTATGCCTTGGCTCTTGCATGATTGAGTTTTGACCAGAATGATTATATGCTCCATGATATGATGACATGGATACATAATGATTATGGCATGGCATAAAGACTAGCAATGTTATTTTACTGCATGTAGCATGACATCTTATGCATGTTGACTTGATGGTTGTATGTTCAATGCTACTGGGATTTCTATGAAATCTCATTCCTCCTATAACATGATATCCTAGGTGCCACTACTGCCAAGGAGAAGGGAAAGGAAATAATCATGGCTTGAGGAAGTTATGAATTATGTATTGTATTATACGGTTTTGAACCTTTCTCTTTCAAGCCATGTAAGCATACTCTGATCATGAACACATGATATGATAACCTTTTTGAATGTACATTAATGGTAGAGCAGCTTTATATGTGATTATGGTATGATTATAGTGAAAAACGTAATGCTGTTAGAATTAGTGAAAAAGGGGATAAAAATGGTCTAGATTTGACCAACGAAGACCCTGGTCAAATGGTTGACTTTTTCTCTGAAATTTGGTATGCAAATAGATCTTATTTTTCCCTTTAAAATGAGTGGTAAAGCGTAACAATCGGAGCTCTGTGTGAAAAGTTATGCCTTTCCGAAGTTAGGCAAAAATCCTGAAAAATAGAAAAATGACCAAATGAACAGTACTTTTCGAAATTAAAAACGGATGCGTTTCTGATTAAATTGGAACCTGAGGTCATTTTTCCTTGATAGATGATGTTAAGAGCTTCGAGTGAGACTTGGAACGACCTTGTTTCGATTTTTCTAGAATTAGTTATGATTTTTCAAAGTTATGCCAAGTTTAAGGTTACAATGAATGGTAATGCGGGAAAAGAATTTTTCAAATTCAGGTCTTTCAACCCGGTAACCTTAAATTGCGCTTCCGATTGTCTTAACTTGGCACAATATAAGGTCGTAAATGTAAGGTGTTATAGAAACAAGAAATGTTTTCAAATTGTTGAGGATTAAAAATTAATAAGGAGAATTTTGGTGGAAAATAATTACAGTAGTTTTCCGAGCCAATCATAGAAATTTGACTAATTAAGGAAAATTAGTCAAAATTTAAATAAGGAAAAATATTTCCAAGCCTTGGAAAATTAAGAAAAAATGAGGATAATATCCTTTGAGAGTTATATGGAATTACAAAGTTGGTTTTATGACCAAATTACCCTTAGAGAAATTATAAGAGAATTTAAGGGTGATTTAGGCTAATTAAGGGATTTTATTTAGAAAATTCCAAATAAATATTTTTAAGGGGAATAAAATTCTGAAAAAATTTCTTATGAGATCCCAAGGAATTATAAGGAATTATAGAATTAAATGAAGACCCTCAAGTATCCAAGATTTTTCCAAATAATGATGAAAAGTGGAAAAATCCCTAAAGAGAAGGAAATTAATTTCCCTTTTTAATTAATTATTAGGAAATTAATTTTGAGACAAAGAGGGCAATTAGGGAAGATAAAAATGAGGAGATTAAATTGAGGATCTAATAGAAAATAATTACAGAGGCTAAGTTACTGTAATTATGGAAAAGAAGTTAAACTCAGAGCCTAAGGTATACTGATAAAGCAAGATTGGTGTCTTGCAAATCAAAGGGATCATATTGAACCATGTGTCAAGCTCTTGAAGGATAAGATTTGAATTTGCCAAGTGCCATTCCTAAAATGGAGAGGATCTTGACTTTAGTAATTAATTTCATTTGGAATTTTGTTTGTTATGAAAGAGAAATCAAGATTTAGTAGGGTAATGACACTTGGACTATCATTAAAGAAGGTGGTTGAGATATTTTGGGACCATTAATCAAGCTCTTCTCTCCCCTATTTTCATATGGGAGTTCGGCCAAGGGAGGAAATAAGAGGAAAAGAGAGAGCTTGAGAGAAAAACAAGAAGAAGCAAGCATCTTTGGTCATACAAGCAAGGATCTAAGGTGAGTTCATGATTCTAGATGTGTCTTGCTTTCTTTTCTTCCCTAATTATGGTTGAAAAATCTGTCTCCTCCCTCTTTTTGTGACTGGCCAAATTGAATACTTAGGGGGAAAGGGAGTTTTGTTCATCATACTTGCTAGGATACAACAACACAAGTTAGATCATAGTGTTTGCAAGTGAGTTTAGGTTGTTTTAAAGCATTTTTCATGGTTGTTTTCTTGAGTGATCATTTCAGCCAAGTGAAGGACTGAACCCTAGGAGGAGTTTTTCAATGTTTTAAGGCTTCCATGATGCTTAAAATGAGGAATGGTGTAGGGTAAACTAAAAGGAACAAGTGTTGGAAGCTTAAAAGCAAAGTTGTGATTTTTGGTTTAAAACCTCTAGTGGTTCGGTCAGGTTGTGGTTGGAAGAAGTAATTTTATTTTCATAAATCTAAGCTCATTTTTGGAATCTACATGAAAATCCATGTAGGAACATGTCAAGAAGTGATTTTTAGGGTTAAAGAGAACCAAGTTCAAAAATAGTGAACAAAGGAGGGAGCTTTATGGTTCAAGAATCATTTTGATTTTTGTTCTTGCTTTTTCTTGATTGGTTAATGATTCTTACTGCCCTTTTTGATGGATTGTATTGTTAGGGTTTGATATTTGTAAAGGAAAAGAGGAGAAGGAAGAAAAGCTAAAGCTTTTGGAGCAAGGTAGCAAGTTAAACCTAGCTACTACCACTAACTAGCATTGTGATTTTTGTATGGTTAATTGCTATTATTGTGGTTGAGCTCTCTTGATTGTTATGTGGCTGCTCTTTATAGTATCTTGCTTTTACCTTTGCATGATTGAGTTTGCCAAATGATAAGCATGTTAGTTCACCAATAGTAGCTAATGTGATCATGCATAATAATGATGCTTGCTTGGTGATATAGTTGGTTAATTTGCTATTGGGATTTCAATGAAATCTCATTCCATAAATGCAATCTAACATTTTAGGGCCTGAATCCTCCAAGGGAAATCTTCAGATTGAAGGCTAATTTGTGGGGTTTAGCCACAAAATTTCATGAACTCATTTTGGTTATGTACATATTAAACTAACAGTGCTGTAAGCATACTGACCCTGATTGGTTCACGTGACATTTTGATTATTCTCCTGAATGCACCTAATCATGAAATTTGGCATGATGAAATATAACGTCCTGAGCTTCAATTTGATATCTAATATGTTAAAAATGGCTCAGTATACGATTTATAATGATTTTTCAAAGTTAATGGTCAGAATCTGGGAATCAGGGTTTTTGGCAAATAGACAGTGTTGCATTTCTCAAAAACCTGACGTTTTCTCATAAAGAATTGGACAATGAGATTATTTTTTCTTGAAATAGGACTTAAAGTGCTTTAATTAGAATTTTGAACCACCCCGATTGGACTTTTGTGGAATAAGTTATGAATTTTTGAAGTTGGGCTAGAAAAACTGGATTTTTACACGATGAACAGTAAAAATCCGAAATTTAGCGTTTTTTTGGTAAAAAGTGAGCCCAAGACCATCCAATGTGGTCAAAAATGGTTTTAAAAGGAACCTAAATCAATATAATAGTAAGGTGTGACAGGTGTTAAGGGTTAGGGGGTTGGACTAAAGAAGGAATTAATTGAGAAATATCAATAGAAGAAAGTGCAAGATTACTGCCCTCTCCCTTCTCTGGTATGGAATGAACCCCAAGGTTGATTGAGTCTGCCACTAATCCCTCCATTTCTCCAAGCGTCGAATCAACCAGTTGTTGATCATTGTTAGCAACAGCCTTGGACACCATATCTGTATATCTTGAACAACAAGTTAGGGCACTATCAAATAGATATTTCAAAGTATGAGAAGAAATGGTGTAAGAGATTGGTTCACCAGGTGAAGTAGGAATTTCTATGGCCCTTAAACCGAGGCTCCTTCTGTGGAGCAAGTGCGAAGGTGGAACAACAACAGTGGATGGACATCTGGGTTTGCAGCACTGTGAAGGGTTCGTCGCAGCGACCAGTATATTTCATCGTGATGAGATGAAGGAGCAGAGCTGGCACCTCTCAGGATAGAATTGTTTGTCAGACCAAGCCATCTTCTCGTCACGATGAATAAGGAAGACAGCAAGCTTCATCTTCAGAAATTACAATGCTCTGCCTCTCTTCCAGATCTAAATCTCCTGCAATAGTAAGAGAAAGTTCCTCTCCAAGAGAGTTGTCACTGATAATTAGAGGTATGGTACTAATGCAAGATTTAGATTCACAAAATGACAGTAAAAGTGGACGTGGGGCTGGTCATGTACAATTAACTATTGCACAGTTAAGACGTGTCTCACTGCCACCACATGAACATGCAGAGGGAAAAGAATAAAGGGAAGAAAATGAAGTGGGGGCTTTATCCTCATTAAGTAAGGACTCACATGAATAAAATTTAGAGATATCAGAGATAACCTCACTCAATTCAAATTCAGAAACAACATCATCAACAGCAACATCAATAACATTTAAACCCAAAAGAGAGTAATCCATATATGGATGCCTCATTGCCTCATACATATTGAAAGAAACTACTTGCTCTCCCACCTCTATGGTTATAACACCATCTTTCATTCGAATCATCATGTTCAAAGTCCTCAAGAATGGTCTACCAAGAATGAGTATGGATTCATGAGACAACTCATTAGCCATGTTAAGCACATAAAAGTCAGCAGGAAATAACAAGCCATTAACCTGAACTAGGATATCCTCTAGCATCCCCTCAGGTTTTCTAGTTATTCTATTGACCAACTGGAGTATAACAGTAGTTGTCTGTAAGACACTGACTCCTAAAGCTCTATATACACCGACAATGGCATAACATTTATAGCCACTGCTAAATCAAGTAAGGTTCCTGCTAGGGCAACTTTTCCTATAGTGCAGGAATAGTAAAAGCACCGGGATCTTGGAATTTGACCGGGATTTGGGGTTTAAACAAAGCTGAAACATTTGGGCTAACCTGAACTAACTCATTGGGTTTAAACCTTCCCTTATTAGTGTAAGGTTCTTTTAGGTATTTAGCAAAAGGTAGGGAATTCTTGATAAAATCAATGAAAGGTAAATTCACTTCAAGCTTATTAAAGAAATCCACAACCTCTTTCAAAGTCTTACATGCTACAACCCTTTTAGACATAAGATATAAATTGGGAAAAGGGAGTTCTGTAGAATTTATGTCCTTGTCATCATGCATTAAGGCTCCCTCTTTGCTCGCTTCTCCTTTCTTTGTAGTAGCTTTTCTTTGACTCTTCTGCACTTCCTTAGGTTGCTCCTCCTAGCATTCATTGGTATCACCAACCTCTTGATCACCTTCTTGTAGATCCTTAGATTTCTTCAGCACTGCCTTCTCTTTAGAGCTTTCAGAAAGCTTGATGGGTGAAAGAGGTGGGCTTTCTATTTCATCATCATTGCCCTCCTCTTGAGCGAACTGAACTCACTTCCCACTCCTAAGCTCAATTGCATTAAGAGACTTAGGATTTATGATAGTATTTGGAGGCATCGTACTACTAGCTATAGCTTGTTGATCATTCATGGTATTGGATATTTGAGTGACAAAACCATTCAGATTCTCATGTCTGGTCTTAAGCTATTCAATCTTTGAATACATAGTGGCAAAGTTGTTCTCAAACTGACTTCCCATAGCCACCATCTTCCCTTCTACTTGGCTCATCTTATTATCAGGGAAGCTATCTTGCTGTCACTCTTGGATATTTGGCTAGACAAGATCTCAATACCTTTCAAGATAATTTGTAACTCACTGCTTCCTCCTCTTGGTTGTTATGGAGGATTAATCAGAACTACAGCAGTAGAGGGACTAGGTCTCTGATAGTTACCTGAGGAACCACCTTGGTAGTTGTTTCCTTGATAATTCCCAACTTGACCTTAATTGTTGCCTCCCCCCACTTAAAGTTAGGGTGATCCTTCCACCTTGGGTTGTAAGTATTAGAATATGGATCCCGTTTTTGGTATTGGTTTGGCCTCTGTTGATACATAGCAGATGCATTTTCAGTGGGACTGAGACAATCCTCAGTTCTATGTATTGGGGAATCACATATGCTGCAAAACGCAACAACCAAGGCTAGAGGCTCAGTGTGAGGTTGATTGCTCCTTAGATTCTAAACTGTGGAAGCCAATTTAGCCATATCTTGGGCTAGTTTGACAAGAAGTGGATCCCTGTCTCCCGTGTACTATCTAGCATCTCCAAGGCTCACATGTTGGCGATTGAACGCAAAGGTGCGAATTAAGGCCCAAGTAGCTTATGGCTTTTAAAAGAGAGCCTTTCTGTCGTTCGCCTTGGGGTTCTCAATCAAAAATAAATCCAAGCTATGCAGTATAGTGCAAACTCAGGTCGTTTCACTTTTGGGAGCCTTTATTAATTACCTAAGCTAGACTAAATGCCATGCAATGCAATGAAATGGGGTTTTGGGTTTTTAAGATTTAAATGAATGGAGCCTAAACTAAATGCAATGAAACAAACCTAAGATACTATATTTTTGGTGTTTTAAGATAATAATGATGGAATGGAAATGAATGATAGGAAGTCTCTTGAAAATGGTTTTGATAGCAATCATAGTTCACTTAAAATATTGGGAATTTCACAAATCATTAGGTTTTCTTAATAACAACCTCAATAACTCATTGAGTCCAAAGCTTACATTAATAACTCATTAATGAAAACTTTGTTAAGCTTCCCTAATGTGTAATTCTGGAATGATCATGCAATTGGCTCAATGTAACACAAAATCAACTCAGTATCAAAACATAACCATGCAAGATAGGAGAGAATCATGAGAGTTACAATAAGCATATATGCAACTACATATATTTAAGCACAAAGTTCAACATCAATCAATCCAAATTACAAATGTAATCATTAACCAATAATTACAGTATCAGTCCCAAGTTCCTAACTAAGAAATTACAACTCCTAGACCTAGAAAGCCATGAATCATAGCTAAAAATTGCAAACTGAAACTAAACTCCCCTTTGAAACTTGAAAACTCATGCCACACCACCATTCTTCAAGAGTTGATAAACCCTAGCCCTCCATAGCTTCAAGAAAAGCTCCAACTAAAGTGAATCCGTCAGCCATGGTAGCTGGGAGTGGAAGGAAATGAGATGGAGTGAAGGAAAGATGAAGGAAATGGATGGGGAAGAAGATGGAGGTGGAGAGGCAAGAAGATGAGAGAATAGAGGTGTTGGAGATGATAGAATAGAGTGTTTTTTCGAAAATAAGGTTTCTAAGGGTTTTAGGGGTCCATCTGGGTCGGATCATATGATTAGAAGCTCCATTTTCGCGTTCTGATCCGGATCTGGCGTTGCTAATACGAAGAGTTCGTCGCGGCGAAGCATGCCCGAGAGGAGCTCCGCCTAATCTTGTGATTTTGCCGCGGCGAAGCTGTAAGTTGGTCGCGGCGAACTCTGCCCGAGAGACTACTGGGGAGATTTCAATTTGGCGCCGTGGCAAAGATTCTCTTCACCGCGGCGAACTCTATTAGTGCTGATACTCTGATCTTGTGTTGTGTCATCCTTTGGTCTTTGATCTTGGCTCCAATTCTCAATTGTCCTACAATAAAAAGCAACAATTTGAAGCATCAATTGTCCTAGAAATCAACTGAATACAATTAATAACCAATTATGACAATTTTAACCTCAAAAAGACACTAACTCAAAGCAAGGACTCTTAATCTAAATTAAGCACAATTATCATCAAAAGGAGCCAAAATCTATGATAAATACCCTTAAAATGATATGAAATAACATAGAATAATTGGGCTAAATCAGCTTTATTAACTTAACTGATCCGTTAGCTGCAGCATCTAATACCTCAGCATCATGTGATAACAACCCATTATAGAAATACTGAACAAGGTGCTCTTCAATAATCTAGTGGTTCAGGTACTTGGTTAGCATATCTTGGAATTGGCTCCAGAATTGAAAGAAAGTTTCCCCTTCCTCTTGCTTAGCAAAAGATATCTCCTTCCTAGCAACGGAGATCTTAGTAGATGGGAAATATTTGTCAAGAAAAGCTCTCCTCAATGTAGTCTAAGATTCATATGGGTTGTCCACATATAATGTCAGATTCATATACCACTCCTTGGCTTTCCCCTCCAAAGATAAGTGAAAAGCTTTCCAAAGCACATCTTCAATCCTCTCCCCAGCTGGCTTTATAGACAAGCATTACATATAGAGATACTTCAAATGAGTGTATGGATTTTCACCTGACAAACCATTGAACTTAGGAAGTGAGTATATTAATTGACCTTTAAGCTCAAAATCATTTTCAAAAATAGGTAATGCACCAGGCAAAAGTTCAAAATTAGCATCGGGCTGAGTAAGGTCTTTAATGGTTCTCCCTCTTTGTGGCCCATTAGTACCACTGAATCCTATGTTCTTGCTAGCTCCCTCATGTCTATTACCATTCAAACCATTACACCTAGTTGGTTCATTTTCCCTAATCTCATTCAGGTTCATCCCATTACCACCTGTACCTTCTATGGTTGGGATCTCTATGAGTGTTTCCTCTAGGTTTTCCTCCTTTTCACTAGTGGGTCGGTCAGGATTGTGTTGGAAATTGTGCCCTAGGGGCCAATCATTGTGTTATGAACATTATTGATTTATGAATTTCTTAATTTCTTAATTATGTTATCATATTATTTGCATGTTTACTATCATGACTATCCTTGGATAAGTCATGATTTTATCCTAAATGTCCTTGGTCGGTCATCTATGTGGGAGCAGAGATGAAATAAGACCAGTATGACTTTGAATATGTATGAGATATGAATCAAAGTCATAGGCACATGTAAGAGTACAAGGTGTTGGACTGACCCGCTATGAGAGAGCTGCATGGGTTAAGTCATAAGCTTCTCTCATATACAAACCATGTCACTATGCCCTTTGACCTGAGATCATCATGGATTCCTACATGAAAAACGCTTAGCTTTGACCTAGTCAAAATTCACTTTTGACCCAGTGATCATAAAGACTATGTTCAGGCTTAGTGGTTTTTCATATGGAGGAATGTGAATGGTCAAGATGGAATTTGTCCCTCACATTCATAGAGAGATATTACTGGGCCCCTCGATGAGTGAGTCTAAGAAATGTATGGCCATACTATAATGGAAAGGTAGTTCCATTTCTATACTCAGACTACTGAGGGATCTAGAAAGTAATGGTCAGAAATAGGAGGATGACGTTCTCTATGCCTCATCCATGATCAAAATGTCGTGTGACAAAGAGACATGATATGATTGTATGAAAGGTTACATCGTTCATCGATCCTCATATGATTTGGGTAGTCGTGATGTCTTGCTAGAGACTGCTTACAACTTGTGAGTCATTATAGTAAATGGCCCACTGCCAACTTCATATGGGTCTACAGGGTCACACACAAAATAGCCCAACACAAGCTATGATATCCAGATTCATTGAATCTAAGATATGTCCAGATTCAATGAATAATCTAGGGTGGACGTGTATATATATATATATAAATTCACGTATATATATTATGATATAAGAGATATTTATAAGATTTGATTTATAAGGATAAATTAAATCTATATCATTTTTTAAATTGATAAGGTATAATATCTCAAATTTGATTTATTAGAATAAATCAAATATAATTCCGTCATATCTTTATTTTGAATTAAATGAATAGGTGAATTAAATCTGTAGGACGGATTTAATATACAAACCATATTTATTTAATTGATTTCTTATCAGATTACGCAATATATGATATTGTATTAATTTTGGAATTAATTTAGGATTAATTCCGAAATCCAATGTCCATCATAATACCGATGGCATCCTATATATTTGAGATTAGGAGCTAGGGTTTCATGTGGATGAGAGTGCAAAAGGTTTGCAGATAAGAAACGGCCAAAGAGAGACGGGGAGGACGGATTCTCAAACACCCTAGAAGGACAAGAGGCGCTAGCACGTCGTTCGTGATTGGAACGCTGTTCATGTGGATACTGGTAGAGGAAGCCGATCTGAGTTGTCGACTTCTCACGAACAAAAGGAGAGCATAGGCATCCCGAATATCAGAATCCCCAAGCCACCAACAATTCGAATACCGCAGGTAACACCTCTTACCACTTGACTTAAATACAATCGGTAGATCTGGGCAAGGAATTGGAAAATTTTAAAGTTATTTTCCGCTGCGTGTCTTTCAATTCCTTACAGATTGTAGGGATTAATGGTTGCTACCCTACGCTCTCTCCTCAACCTTTTTAAATGTCTCTCCAACTCAGGTTGATAAGGCACTAAAGGTTCAATCCTTCTTCGCATGCACAGTCAAGTAATGCAAAAATTCCTTGCACACAAGCAATTCAAATAAAATAGATGAATGAATGGAGTGCAAAAGTATAGGGTATGAATGAATGATGAATGAATATAACTATACACTCAAATGAAATACGGAGTGAGTATGTAGTGGCCAAGACTTAGAAATAATTTTTTAGATTAAAAAGGTTTTTCGTTGCAACTAAACTTGAGTTCATCACGACTAAAAAGTTCACCGAAGCAAACCCAAAAGAAGGGATAGTAGTTCATCACGGTAAAACAAGTGTTGGTCATGACTAACAATCTTGACAGGATCGACTTCAGAACAGGGCAACAGCACAAATAGAGCACTCACAATACCAGAGGTATTAATGCCACACAAGGATCAAAAACTTATAGTAAACAAGCCAGTAACCACAGTGTTGATGCAAGAAATCTAAAGAACTAACAAAAGAAACACAATTGCAAAACTTGAAGGAAATCTAGATATTTATGAGTTTTCTGAACATTTTCTAAGCAAAAGAAACAAACACTAAGCTCAACCTTAAAGACTCTAAGATAAAAGAAATGCAAATGCAAACACTAGATAGCCTCGATCACACGGTTTGAACCTAAGCTCAACACTTAAGTTGACTCTAAAATTACACGAGGAACCAAATCAATGGCTCCTAAGCAATGACGCCATTTTAATGGAGCCTTAGTCGTTATGGGCTCTCAAAAATGATTAGTTTTGGATAGGAATGCAGTATAGGGCCACGATCTGCAATCTAAGTGATAAAACCATACAAAAAGATAAATCAGCGGGATTTTAAAACTAAATTAAATTCCAATGAAATCAGAAAGGAAGTAGAAAAGTCTTTTTGATCTTTTTCTTTTAGTGAATTAAAACAACAGTGCAAGAAAACAATCAAAAGGATAGTTTGTAAACTTAATTGATAGAAATGCCCCTTGGAGAATTGATTAAGCCTTCATCACTTCAAATTATGGTAAGAGTTTACTTGAAAACCAAACTTAACTAGCTCGAAAAACCTTCCAAACTTAGGGAAATTAGTGTGCCAATGAAACTTTTGACCTGAAGATTCACAACACAACTAACCACCCTCACAAATGCAAACTTGGTAAGATTGATGCAATGGTAATACACTTGAACACAATAACCAATGATGCTAACAAGCCACCATACTTAATCAAAACTGAATTTCGATTGAATACCAATCAAATTCACAAGACTAAATGCAGAAATCTCATTATAAAACAAATACCAAGGCATAAATTCTCAAAATCCAATCCAGAATAACAAGATCACAACATTGAAGTTCAGCTTTAATAACAACACAAAAATCCTAACCAAGAACAACTGAAATGCTATCAAAGTAATGGAAAAGATGAAGTAAAACTCCCCAAATTAAGCCCCTAGCTCAAGCCCTCATCAAAACTCCTTAGGGCAAAACGTTCTAGCCTTTCATAACCTCAAAAACAGCTCCTGTAAGCTCTGAAATCACAGCGCCATCCATAACAGATGAAGGTGAAAGATGAATGATGCGGAAATTTGATGGAATAAGGTAGGAAAGGGTTGAAAATCAGTAGAAATCAATAGGAGAACCTCAAGAACCCTTGAAGAACCTTAGGAGACAAAAATAGGAGTGTCTGGATGGTGAATGGTGGCTGGCTCATGTGATCCCCTTCCCAAAATCACAATCTGAGGTTTAAAACCTGATTTTGTGTTAGCATCTTTTTTATCGTGACTAAACCTCCATTTTATCATGACTAACTGATCAACATGAATAGCTACATTTAGTTGGCCCTTTTTCTGGGATTCCTGCAATCTATTGGGTCTTAACTATAATTTTCTCGAACTTAGATCCTTTAGAAATATTTTTCGCTTAACCCTTGACCTAAAAATCTAATTAAGCACTTGTAATATCCAATTCAATTTTGTAAACGATGATTAATTAAAATGATGCATAATTTAATAGTTTTGCCCCTACGAGGTGCTTAATGAGAATTCAAATCCACAATTATATATTACTATAATTCATATCAAAACATGTATTTTAAACCAATTAATTCCTCTAAAAACATGCAATTAGACACGAGTTAATATAGTAAAACTTGGTCAAATCAATGGCCAAGGACAAGGAGGTGACATCTCCATGAAAGAATTATGCTATGGAATTATATTAAACTTTATGTGGAAACTATGTAATAATTGTGGATTACTGACCTCTAAGAGTTGTAAATTATGAAGAATTACTTGTTAAATGTTGTGATATATGGCTGCATCATATTGGATTGTCTATGGTTTTATTTTGACAAATTTTGCAAAAAGGGGATGAGAATTGACTTAATTAAGGATAAAGTTTGACCACATGAAATTTTACGCAAATGACGAAGTTTGGATCTGAAACTTAATAGTGTAATAGTTCATATTTTTAGCTTTAAACGAGTGGTATCTCATTAAATTTGAAATTTTATACAAAAAGTTATCCCCTTCCAAAATTAAACATAAATTCTAAAAAAAAATAGAAAAATTACCAAATGGACAGTATATTTTGTTGTTGAAACTGAGCACACATGAGTTGAGTTCATACTCTGAATGTATTTTTCCCTTAAAGAGATAATTTCAAGCTTTGAGTACAACTTGGAACCATACCATTTTGATTTTTTTGGAATTAATTATGATTTTTTTAAGTTGGAGGAATTAGGGTTACAATGAATAGTAACCTGAGAAATTAAATTTAAAAATTCAAATTTTTTCCAAGTTAATGACTTGAGTAGTGGTTCCAAATGCTCCTACTTGATGTAAAATTAGGTAAAAAAAGTAAGGTGTTACAGTAACTAACAACATTAACAATTTGTTCTCTTTGAACCATATTAGCTTCTAACTTTTTAGCTTGATTTCCAACATTTCTAAAATTAATTCCGCACGCTATTCTCACATAATTTTGCATGTAGAATTCATTTCTCAGGTCAAAGTTGTCAAAATCCAAACTCAAAGTTGTCAAAATCCACAATTATAGATTTCCAAACACAGTGTTTTTAGGGTTCAAAATTTTATTTTTAATTCTAATGCTTCCATACTTACTTTATCAACTTTACCCCACATAACTTTTCATTCTAAAATACATTGGAAGCATCAAAATCATCAAAATCCAACCCTAGCCATAAATTAGCCGAAAATATAACCCTAGGTACATAACTATGAAATCTTTCATGAATCATCTCAAAATCACTTGATTCTTATTCTTTTCAAGCCTTCAAACATTATTCCTATCAATTTCATGTAGCATGTCCCTTTAGGGTTTTAAGCTCTAAAAATCCAACAAAATCCATAACCAAGATCAATAACAATAAAGGTAATAGAAACTACATCAAAAACCATGAACATACTTTGTTTTGGAGCTTAATCTTATGTGGTTTCCCTTGCTCTTTCTCTTCATATTTTTAGCTTCTCTTCCCCTTTTTCCTTGTATTGGCCAAAAATCTTGTCCATGTGGGAGGGGAAGGGATATTTGTAAAGGTTTGCTTAAATCATAGCCCTTGATCTTATGTGTATGCGGCTTAATCTTAACCATTCATTTAATCTCTTAGGCCATGTGTCCCTTAGCTTCTTGATCCATGCTAACTAACCCTCTTAGGTGTTCCCTTCATTCAATGGAAGTGCCACCTCATGGGACACATCACGTGCCACCTATCATATATGTGAAGAAAGCATGATATTTTATTACATAATTCTATTCTTCCAAACTTAACCCTTAACAAAATGTATTATTCTATCAATGTCCTCTTATCAAATTTGCCTTAAAATAGGGTAGAAAATAGGGAGAAATTTGTGCTCCCTCATACCCTTGACTATTTCTCCACTGATTTTACGATTTTACATCGTATCAGGTACTTTTTCGCATCCTGACTTATTTGGTAACCCTAAGATATGTTCTCAGACTCTTTTTTCATCAATTTTAATATGACACCTCTCTTTACATTATACGTCAATTGAAACCATTATAACATGTTTTGCAGTGTTTCCGGATGAAAATTTTCAACTTTAAAATTTTCCTTTTCATTCTGTCCGTACATTATTCATCTGAAATTGGGCCAACTTTGAAAATTCATAATTAATTCTAGAAAAATCAAAATGAGGTGGTTCTAATTTTCATGTGAAGCTTGCTAAGAATTCTATAGATGAAAAATATTCATTGGACCTAATTCCATCAGAACAGCACCAAAAAATTCGACAAAGTACACTATTCATACGGTAAATTTTCAAATTTTCAGTATTTTAGCCTAACTTTGGAAGACATAACTCTTCGCACAAAACTCCGATTTCAACGTTCTACCACTTGATTTAAAGCTAAAAATATAATCTATATGTCTGATGAATCTTAGGTCTAGACTCAAAGAAATGCTCATTATTTTATGTGTCCCAAGTTTGGCCCCTTTTAGGGACATTTTATCCCCTAATTAAGTCTAACTTTATCTTTCCTTTACCTTTTATCCATCTTCAACCTTTTGGGACCTATAATATACTTGTACATACATTCTAGAATACTTATACATATTCATACATGTTCACACATGTTTATCTCCATAAAGGAGCTATTATCCAACAAATACAAAACATCCAAACATTACATAAACTAACATAATATCCATTAATAATGTTACTATGCCTTTACATGCCTTCTTTCACCCCTTCTTGGCCCTTGCCCTTGCTTGATCCTCCTCCTAGGGTTATTTTACATATAGGGGGAATAAGATTTCAAAAAAATCCCAGTAGCAAAGAATCATAATTTTCATGCAATCATGTAAACATAATGTGACATGCTTTTGTGCACATAACTTTATGGTTCATGCATAGTGAAATGCCATGAAAAGTAAGCAAATTCATACATATTCACATAACATAATGCCAAGGCAATTCCTCACCATCACCTTCAATTAATTTATGGCTATGGCATCTAATAACCTTGGAGGAGGAGATAATACCATGGAAGCTTAAGCTTATAGGGAGGCAACTTGGGAGGAGCATGAAGGAGACTAGAGCCTTGGGCTAGCACTTGAAGACCACAAGGGAGTGATATTCCATTTATCTTTTTAATTCAAGGACTTGAATTTGTTTAGTTTTAAATGGGTTCAAGTTGTAATTTTGTTGAGACAATTTAGTTATAGATTGTCAATTTTATTCTTAGATTAAATTGATATTTGGATCTTATTTGTGCCAAGATACTTGTTGGAATATATGTTTGGAACCTTTGCATTGTTAATTGAATTTATAATTGAGTTTTCATTATGAGTTTAATTATCAATGTGGTTTGAATTGCAAAATTTGGGTTCTTTCACCTCTTAATTGTTTAATTAAGTAGGTTGATTATCTGATTGTTTAATTGGATAATTTCAAACATAATTTCCGAAATTAATTGAGTTATTTTTCATTGGTTTTAATAAGCTTAATCAACCAACCTTATACTGTTATGAGTTCTCTAATAGTTTAAGGGTTTTTGAAATTGAGGGTTCCCTTTGTTTCAAGTAGGTAATTAAGTCTATTAATTCCACTCTCTTATCACTTCCGTTTGGTCTAATTAACTGATTAAGGTTATGAAGGTTAAATCCATGCAAATCCTAAGTTGTCCCCTCTACCTTACTTGAAGAGAACTTCTCCATTTTTATTTGTTAATTCTCTTTGCTTTCTGATTAATTTTCTTTATTCATTATTTTTATTTTCCTTCAAAAAAACCCCCCAAAAATTGCATTGCATTTATTTAGTTTAATTTAATTTTCATATGGATTTTCGGACATTTGCATTTTCCATTTAGGATTAGAATTTTGCATTTTAGTTTAGGTCCAATTTATTGCATTTTTTTTATCACCTGAATTTTTACCTAAAGAAACCCATAAATTGCTCTTTGGAAGTAATGACCTAGGTTGATCCTAAACTACAAATCAATTAGGACCTAGTTTAATTGAGTGCTTTAACGACAAAAGCATCATCAGCTACCTTTTGCTACTTGTCCAATTTGATCACTTCAAGGGACAATGATCTTCCCTACTTCCTTCTCATAAAGCCTATTAAACCAAGCATAAAATAGGCCACATTACTAACCAAACAACTGATATACAATCCTTAAACTTTAACGTAACAAATCCCCCCCTTTTTCCTTTGATTTTTAACAAAATGATTCCTTCTTTAGAACCAATCATCTCATGACTCAATCCTATACAATTTTTCATGAGAAATCTAATAGTGTAATCAGATTTTTAAAATTCAAACTCCTCCCCCATGAACAGTGACTGGCTGAGTAGGGGTTATATATCTCTAAAAATTTTATTTTTGATTCTAATGATTTTAAACACTTTCTAACATCATATCCCTACACAAAACATGTTTTAAACCATTGGAATCATCAAATCAAGCCAAAACAATTTCCTTCAGCATGAACAATAGCTGGTCGAAAATGACATGTATGACCCTAAGTGGATTTTGTTCCAAAAATCAATCCATATACCGCTTAATCTTGCTTATTCCAATTGATTATTAAGGCTTCTATCCTTCCCTACCCATTACATACTCAAACTGAAAAGAAGCAGCATATTCCCTCAATTTTTCAAGCAAAAAACTCAACTAGCCAAGCTTGCAACTTAGGAATAAGAAGGCATAAGCATACCTTAATGTTTCCTTGATGTAAGTTGAGTGATTCCTTGTCCAAAACACTCAAGAATTTTGGCTAAATGGAGCTGGAGCTACAGTGACAGAGTCTCCCCTTATTTTTCTAATTTTCCAACATTTATTTGTATTTTCTAAGGGGCTATTTATAGAAAAATTCCATCTGCCCTTACCCCTCCATGCTTGGATGAAATTGGACATATCAAGGGGTGTGTGGCAATCATCAAGTGCCAAAATAATCAGATCACTTCATGTGGCTTTTCTCTAGATTTTTCCACACAAATATCCCTTAGTTTTGCATTTTATTTAATAAAAATGGAGGAACCTGGAAGGTATACGAAATTGGGCCCTTATTAGGCTCAATGTGGGCCCCACAAATTGTTTGGGCTGGTCCAAAAAGATAGCCCACAAATCCAATCACTATCTCAAACCAATTTGAAACTTTATCGGTAACTATTCACTAGTAACCTTTCATAATTTTTCCAGACCTCTAAAAATTCATTCTCTCCATAATAATTCACCTTTTAATATGAGAATATAATTTGGAAATTTTCAGAAATTTTCACCACCTCTAGGTATTTGTTTTGAATTTTTTTCTAATTAGGCCTTTATTAGTGTTACTGCGAGGAAATAAATCTCCTAAAATTAATTTCTGAATTTCTAAGGCCCAAAACTAATTTTATAAATTCAAATAAATATTTAGATGAATTTTCCATCAATCTCATAAATTTATTGAGGCCTCTAACTAAGTAAAATAATTATTTTCCTCTGATTTTTAAATATTTTCATGAAAAACCCCGTTTACGGGAAATTCCGTGGTAAATCAGTTTCACAAAATTCTACCTTTCAGGTCTCAACCAAGTTTCTAAACCTCTGCTCTACACTTTTCCCATTTTTCAAGGATTTTCTAGAATTGTTTTTCAAATTTTCTCATTTTGCCTTTCTTAGACCGATAGTTATGAAAATGCTAGCCCGGACCTTATCGAGGTTTCACATCAAAAGTTGTTTCATCTTCCCGTCTAGTTTCTACATTGACTCTCATCCCAATTTTTAATTCCCTATATCCAGGTAAAATTTTTTGAGATGTGACATTTAACCTCACATGGCATTATATAGCATGCCTAGAGAGGGCATGATGTTTCTTCCTTGTTCTTCTATTAAAACATTTAATAAGATTTATTTTAGAGTAAACTTGATTGAATTCTTTCTACCAGTCTGTGACTCTAAGAATCTGTCTTTGGGTACTAATATTTTTTCATCACAAGGAATTTCTCTAATTTTTCTCAAGTTAAAAGTCAATTCATAAACAGTATATTTGGACTTTCACTAGATAGTGTATAAATAGGCTTTAAATTTTACTAAAGTCAACCCCTTTGCTTTCTGGGAAGAAAATTGTTTTTTAAATTTGTGATAATTCATTAAGTATTATTCATGATTTTAAATAATTTAATTCCGACTAATATTCATAATTAGCCAAAACCTTGAGAGTTTCATCAATTTGCTTTTAGGGTATTTTTGTCATTTTTAGCCTATGTAGGCCTTAAAACCTCATTTCCCATTTTGATGGAATTTTTTGAAAATTTTCTAGAATTTTTGGGTGTACTTTCCATTACTGCCCTTTTTGGTCTGAAACTTTCTGAATTTACAGTTAGGTCCCTACTCGGGTCTAGGGTCTAGTTTCAAACCCTTAATCATTTCCAATTCTTATACTCAAGCTCTTGGGACTTTATCGGAGCCTCTAACTTGCCTATGTCAGGGTTCCATGAAACTTTTATCTTATGATTTGGTACCTGGTAATCCTCTCTCCCTTCTAGTTGACTTCTGGAACTCTTACTAAAA